>NW_012267267.1:1190461-1263704 GCF_000151885.1 Dipodomys ordii
AGGTGGCTCAGTGGTAGAGCGCTTGCCTTGCATGCCTGAGGCCCTGGGTTCAATTCCTCAGCACCACATAAGCAAAAAGAAAAAAAGCCGGAAGTGGCGCGGTGGCTCAAGTGGGAGAGTGCTAGCCTTGAGCTGAAGAGCTGAGGGACAGTGCCCAACCCAGAGTTCAGGCCCCACGACCAGACCCAAAAATAAAATAAAATAAAAATGAGAACCCAGCTAAGAAGCAGTGGGCCCACAGTGGAGAAAATCCTACAGATAGGAACACCGATGTTCTGTGTGTGTCATCCCTGGCTACCCCACTCTCCCTCTGGGAAGACTAGAAATCTCCTCTGCAAATGGAGCTGAGTAACCTTCCCCTGCATGCCTTAGTTTGGCCGCTTTCCCCGGCCTCCTCCAGTCCCCAACCTTTCCTGCCTCCTCCTCTCTTCTCATGATTCTTCTGTGGTCTATGTGTTTCCAGCTCCCCAGGGGGCAGGAAGGAGCTCCCCTGAGCACAGTGCCCAGTGCCCATCTTCGTCTGTCTCTCTGCCTGTGTCTGCCGCTGCTGGACTGGGGCCTTTGCCCGCCACCATCTGCGCCTGCCACCCTGGAGAGGACTCCCTCTGTTTCCTGGATTGGGGCAGTAAAGGAAGAGGAGGGGCTGCAGACAGGAAGAAGTTTATGGATTTAAGATAATAGCAGAGCAACTGGTAGATATGTGTGCATGTGTGTGTGTGTATGTGCATACGTGCGCATGTGTGTGTGCAGGCTGTGTCCTATGGAAGAGACTTTCTAAAAAGAAAATGTGTGTGTATGTGTGTGTGTGTGTAAGATGCCCTGTGCCCTGCTCCCCATAAACACAAAGAAGAGGTGACGTAGGGAGGGGCCCATCAGCTCTGAAACCAACCTGCCCCTATCCCATGTCCCATGGGGGCCTGTGCCATCTGCATAGGATGACTATGGACAGGAAAGGAAAACAAGCCTGCCATGGCACCCAATAAGGAATGGCCTCCTCTTCCTGAGGTTCTCCTCCGTGCCTGACACTGTTCACATGTATCATTTCTAGTCTGTAAACCACCACCAAAGCTGGGTTTGTTATTATTGTTTTACAAATGGGGAAACAAGGCTCAGGAAGGTAGAGGCATAAGCCACAAAATAAGAATCGAGCTAGAATGCAGACTCAAATCTCCTTCACCCCAAAGTCCACCTGCTGCCAGAAACCTAGGTCTGGAAGAGAGACCAGAGGCTGGAGGAACAGGGTAGTCCCTCCATTGTCACTGTGGCTAGGTCTAGCAGGACACACAGGGGACCACCCAGGTCCAGGCTGAGTTCTGCTTGCTCCACCTGGGCAGCATCAAGACTGAGACCCAGCACACCCAGCCTCCTGCAATTGGTGCTGCCTCTGGGCTCCTGGAAGCTTCTGACCATAGCCAATGGCAGCTCCCAATGCAAAAGAATTGAGCAAATGAATCAATCTCTCTCTCTCTCTCTCTCTCTCTCTCTCTCTCTCTCTCTCTCTCTCTTTCTCTCTCTCTCTCTCTCTCAGCTTTGACTTGTGTTAAGTTTCATTGTGTTTGGGTTATTAGTGAATTCAATATGAGCATTGTTGAGAACCTTGGGAGCTTAAGAATGGAAATCGTCCGTCCTTGGGAAGGTCCCCATGGGCTCACTCCCTGTGCCAGCATGTCACACCAGCCTCTGATGCTCATGTGGCATATTCAGATAAGAATTCAAACTATGTGAGCACAGGGGCAGGACCACCTGGTTCTTAAAGTCAGTTCTGGTTGGCACAGTTTCAATTTCTGACTCACTGATGTCAGGACAGACTAGAGTAAATGCAGGCGTCCCTTTTCTAGCAGATTGTAGTGGAGTTCCACAATGGCAGGAGTCCATTCCCAGCTCTGTGAACCTCTGCCAGGATGCAGCATCCCCGGGCCAAGTGGGAGAGTACCAGTCCAGACACACACTCACACTCACCCCCTTTCCATCCCTGGAAACAAAGGCAGAACGCCCTGCTGGCTCTCCCCTCCGACACTCAGACCTCTCAGCGGCTCCTCCTGCAGCCTCACCCCTTCCCGCTCTAGTGGGAGAGACCCAAGGAGCACTGCAGCCGAGCCTCACACCCAGCACTCTGCCGTGCATAGCCCTCTCCCACCTCTGGCGTTTTCTCTCCACTTCCAGAGGCTTCTCAGAAGGGGAGCAGGGCCAGATGAGACCTTCCACTTGCCATTCATCCATCTACCCACCACCGCCATCCCCCCTCCCACAAAAAAAAAGTAAAACAAAAACAAAAAAAATCTTTTGTACAGAGATATATTTTTATTATACAAAGTTTGTACAGTACCAAAAAAAGGAGAGAGAAAAACAGGTGTAAATTTTTTTTTCATTATTGTAGGTAAATGGTAGTGGAAGCCTTTTTTTGTAAATGTAATAAAATGTATAAATACAGTTTTCAGAACACATGAGACACTGTAAATATGTAATGTATACACCTTCTCGGCTTGTCTGCAGTATATACATTTAATTTATCTGTCTCTGTATATGAGGGCTCCCCTGGGGTTCTGCATTATGGTACTTTCCTGAATTTGAAAGCAATTTTAAATTTTTTGAATTCAAATAAAATATAAATTTTTGCATTGGTTTTTCTTATATTTTTATGACTTCCTTCCATGGCAAGGGGTAGATCTTGTTGAGGAAAAGGAAGAAAGACTTATTGTAGATGGAGCCAGACATGTGGAAGTGTCTTCTTTTTTTCTTGTTGTTTTTTTCTGAGATAAGGTCTCGGTATGTATCCCAGGTTGGACTGGAACTCGTGATCCCCCTTCCTCAGCCTCTTGACTGCTAGGCCTACACTGCACTACACACACAGCTTCGAAGTCCCTTCCTATCTGTACCGTGTCACCACAGCTACATGTTGAATGCTCAGCAAAGAGAGTAGATACACCTGATACAAAATTAACTGAAAACAGATCAAGACCTAAACAGAAAACCTGAAACTATAAAACTCTTAGAAGAAAACACAGGGAGAGGAGCTTCATGACAGTAGACTTGGCAATGATCTCCTGGACATGACACTATCAAACTTTAAAAATTCTGTGCACCATGGGCTGGGAAGGTGGCTCAGTGGTAGAGCGCTTGCCTTGCATTCACGAGGCCCTGGGTTCGATTCCTCAGCACCACATAAGCAAAATTTAAAAAGCCGGAAGTGGTGCTGTGGCTCAAGTGGTAGAGCACTAGCCACCAGCTGAAGAGCTTAGGAACAGCATCCACGCCCAGAGTTCAGGCCCCACGACCAGATCCCCCCCCCCCAAAAAAAGAATAAAAACTGTGCACCAAAGGATTCAGTTAACAAGATGAGAGGCAAGCTATAAAGAGGGGGAACACATTTGCAAATCACATATTTGATAGAGTATTAATATTCAGAATCCTAAATATATGAAATATTTAGGATGCATAAAGAGATTCTAGAAAAGACTTGAACAGTCATTTCTCCAATGGAAACATAAATGGCCAACACACACATGCAAAGCTTTCTAAAACAGAAGCTCTGAAGCAATTCTTGAACAGCGACTTCCTGTTCCTCCCTCCCCCAGCCTCTGGCAACCTCTATTCTCCATCTTACTCTCTATGCATATGACTGCTCTAGGGACCTCTTGTAAGTGGCACCGCATTTGTTTCTATGGAGCAGAATGTCCTCAGGGTTAATTTGTGTACTAGAATTATTTTCCTTTTGATGCTGAGTAATATTTCATTGTATATATGTACCACATTTTGTTTATTAGCTCATCTCCTAATGGGCATTTGGGTTGTTTCCACCTTTGGGTATTGTGACTGGCAGTACTATCAACACTGTCCTACAAGCATTTTATTTATTTATTTTTGTTGAAGATACAGGGACTTGAACTGGAAGCCTTAAGCTCTTGCTTGGCTTTTGCACCACTTGAGCTACTTTTTGCTAATTAGAGATAGGTGTCTCATGGATGTGACTGTCCAAGCTGGCATCAAGTCTCAGTCCTCAGATCTCAGCCTCCTGAGTAGCTAGGAATACAGGCATGAGTTACAAGTGCCCAGCTTACAAACATTTGTTTTTGTTGTTGTTGGTTGTGGGGCTTGAACTCTGGGCCTGGGCGCTGTCCCTGCACTCTTCAGCTCAAGGCAAGCACTCTATCTCTTGAGCCACCGCGCCACTTCTGTTTTTCTAGTGCTTTGAGCCACAGCGCCACTTCTGGTTTTCTAGTGCTTTATTGGAGATCAGAGTCTCACAGACTTTTCTGCCCAGGCTGGCTTTGAACCGAGATCCTCAGATCTCAGCCTCCTGAGTAGCTAGGATTACAGGTGTGAGCCACCGGCGTCCAGCTACAAACATTTTTGTACCCAACTTCCTTGATTCTTTTGGGCATACATCTAGATGTAGATTTGTTGGATCATGTGGTAAGCTGGAGCTAGAAATTGGTTGCACTCTAGTGTACGAAACACTCCTGAACTGTTCAAGTTAAGATAGTAAGTTTTTGTCATGTATTTTATCACAGTAAGACTTTTACATACTCAAATAATGGAACCTAAGTCAGCTCTGGATAGGAACCTGGGGGGTAAACAAGTTCCTTTCCCTGAAGGGTGGGTTTGGCCTAGATTTTGGAGGCCTATAAGACTCATCTCCACTCAACTACCAAAAAAGCCAGAAGTGGAACAGTAGCTCAGGTGTCAGATCACTAGGCTTGAGTGAAAGAAGCTTAAGGAGAATGCCCCGGCCCTGAGCCTGAGTTCAAGCCCTAGGACTGGCACCAAAAAAAAAAAAAAATGCCAGAAGTGGAGCTGTAGCTCAAGTAGTAGGGTTCCAGCCTTGGACAGCAAAAGCTCAGGAATAACTGACACCCTGAGACCAAGCCCCAGGACCAGAACAAAAGCGAGCACTACTATTAAGAGCTTAGGTTGAAGAGACCCTGAGACCCCAGAGTATCAGCAGCTAACGTCAGCCAGATGGGGTGACAGCAGTGGCAATGGAGAGAAATGGATGGAGTGATGATGTCATTGGGGTTTATCCCACATGTCATGGTGATTGATTCGGTGGAGACGCAAGGGAGACTCAGGGATGATTTCTACATGTCTGAGTGACTGGATAGAGCAGGAAAAAGCAAGTATTGGGCCAGCTGGAAAGCAGCTTTGTGAAGAAACTCACAGAAATGTGCTGAGCCCAGAGGAAATGCCACATAATTCATTAAGCAAACTGGAAGCTGAGGAGAGAGACTAGTGTCTCAATGCATTGGACTGATGGTGGGTGGGGTGGGGTGGGGTGGAGGAAGGAGGTAGCCGGGAAGTCAGATGGTGACACACACAGACTCCGTTGTGTGCCTCACTCACCCAGGACAATGGCAAAAAGTGGGATGCAGACAATTGCCAGCTGGGAAAAGAAGTCTTGGGTGAATGCATGGGAATGTTCAGCAAGTGGCAGCTAAGATTGGAAGAGGATACAGAGGATCCAGATAGTGATACTGAACCAGGCCTTTCAAAGGAGCCCACAGTGGCGTGATGGTTACAAATGCAGATGAGCCAAACTACTGCACCTGAGTTGTGATCCAGGCTTTCTCACTAAACTAGCTCTGCTGCCTGAAGCCGGTTACTAACCTGAGCCTCTCTGGCCCCTCTGTAAAGTAGGGATGACACTTTCTCATTGAATTGCAGTGAGACGGAAATTGTTACTGTGCACCTCATCCTTAGAACAGCAAGCCTGCCTCTCACCCAGCGGCATTGGGTTTTAAACAACTCAATGGCCTGTATTTGAAGGAGGGCTGCCAGGGAGGAAGGGAGGTTCCTCCACAAATGCCTAGCTTCCAGGAGGAGCCATAAAGTGATAGAGACTATAGGGAGGTGGACTAATGGGAGGGGGAGGGGGATGGACTGTCACGGCACAGCAGGATCTTAAAAAGTTGGCTCAAGACAAAAGCAGTAGCTCGGCAGTAGGAGGGATTATCAATAAAGTCAGCCTTGGAGGGAAGACTTGGGAGAGGAGTTGACTCCTGATACTGGATACTTTCATCTCATCTAATTCATCTACAGGTGTCCATTTTTTGTGGACAGCAAGAAGTTTGGGAGAATGTGGTGGAGTAGTAGTTCTGAAGAAACATGAATAGTGAGGGCCAAGAGGACTGAGCCAAGTCAGTCAGCACTCAGGTGGGCAGTGTGGGTGGATTTTGACCCTGACCTCAGTCTGCTGATGGATATGGGTGGTCTAGGAAGGGAACCATAATCCATCTTCTCTGCCATGGGATTCCACAGAGACCAAGAGCAAATAAGCACTGAAAAGTCCTGAGTGGGAAATGAGTCTGCTGGAACTCAGCTATCTTATTAATTTTCTAGAGCATTCTGGAAAGCTCTAACCCAGTTGCCAGAAAGCCAAGCTGAACAACTTGTTGTTCCTACCCCTGTATTCATTGGATTGTGGGCTTCTGGACAAGATTGTGTGAGCCTCAGTTTCTTTGTAAACTTGGCACATCTTCAAAGAAGTAAAGTTTGATGACAAAAACTCTGACACTGATCTGTCCTATAGAAAAAGACTATTTTTAACTTCTTCCTGTACTTGGGTTCAGAAACTCCCTGCATCCAAACAACTCTGTGATCAGGGACATCTTGCTGAGGCTGTCAGACTGCTACTACTTGCATTTGGTTCCATGGCTTTTCCTGCATAAGTGGACTTGAATAAGACCTGAGCTTGTGAAAAGCGACAGACATGGGGCCACAGGCACACATGATTACAAAAGGGACGCCACCCTGCTGCCTGGGCCCAGCTAAGGTTGCCCAGTTACTGGGTCCACGAGAGGGTTCTAGACTGATGCAGTCAACCAACTGGGGTCCCAGGGGAAGCACTGTTACACTGGCCTGTAGGCCCCCTAGGGACAATGTTTTCTAATTCAAATACCCTAGAATAATGCAATGGATGTAAACAACACAAACCATAAGTGCAAGCCATATGTGCAATCTAAATTCTCGTAGCCATCTTATAAAAGTAAAAGGAAATAGATGACATTAGTTTCAATAATATATTTATTGAACCTAATAAAAAATATTTCTACATTTAGCCAATATAAAAAATATTGAAACCTTTTTGCTTTTTACCTTTTTGCTTTTTTTTTTCATGTAAGTCGTCAGAGTCTGGTGTGTATTTTACACATAAGAAATTCCCATACAAATTCACATTTAGAGGGTTCTACGGGCATACTCAGCTAGAGACTTCCAATTTGGACAGCACAACCCAAGAATCCTTGATCTTAGATACCATGGAACCTTAGTGACAGAACAAGGCTGTGGGATACTGAAACAAGCAGTCCAATCTTCAGTTTTTACCTGTTCATTTCCTACTCCACTGACCTCCAACTTTGTAGCACCAGGTCCCACCTTTCCTGGTGGGCTGCCTGTGTCACTCATAGGCTGCTAGATAGCTGGCCCCTATTTCTACCCTCACCCTTCCTACTTTTCCTTTTTCCTTCCTATCATGGCTGCCTCCTCGCCCTGCTTATCCCTCTTCTGCTCCTCTTCTTCCTTTTCTATTTGCTCTCCTCACCCATCTCCCTCCTTCTCCAACTCGCTCCCTTCTCTTCTCTCCTTCCTTAGGCCCCAACCTGGTCCCTTCCTCAAGCTTCCCTCGGGTCTGTAATGATCAGGTCTCTCACCCGACCTTCATCTCCAGACCTCAGTACTAAACATGCCCTCCTGAACTGATGATCCTCACCACCTAACTAAGGTCCAGGTTCCCCTGACACTCAGATTCCTGGGCCAGCTCAGAACTTCTGGCTACATGAATACCCAGCTCTTTGACCTGAGAACAAACACAGCCAGTCCAGTCAACAAGGCATCTCCCTCAGGTGGGCTTTGCCCCCTGGTGTTGCATCCTCAGTCATGCTGCCTTGGCCTGCTAGCTGTCTAGAATGAAACTTTTCAGATAATGGACTTCGTGTTCCTATCTGGATTGGCCAGTCAGTCTTAGTGAACTCAAGTACTCAGAATTGTGCTTTATATACTTGTGGTGAAACTGGCTAAGAGCCAGAGCATGGACAAGGAGGAGTGTGTGAGCTCTATTCTGTTTTCCAGGAAGGTATGCCCTGTAGGTCAGTAGTGCAGCAGTGTTAGAAAGATGTGACATTAAACGTGAAAACAAGTCCTTCCAGAGTCTCATCTCTGTCCTGCGATGTGTAGTGCAGGCCACCACTATGGCCTAGCCATGGATTCTGACTCAGGAAGACACAGGTTTCCTATGGATTGTGAGCAATACCATACATACTTTCTCTTTCTCTCTACCAATTCACAATCTGAATTTGAGGACAACCAGTTGCCTAACACCCCACTTGACAATAGTAAGAGCCACAGTTTATTAGGAAACTTCAACCTTAAGCTACAGTTCCTGAATGTTTCCAGGAAGAAATGGGTGATAGAAAAAGAATTCCCGGGCTGGGAAGGTGGCTCAGTGGTAGAGCGCTTGCCTTGTATACATGAGGCCCTGGGCTTGATTCCTCAGCACCACGTAAGCAGAAGAAAAAAAAAAAAAGCCGGAAGTGGTGCTATGGCTCAAGTGGTAGAGCGCTAGCCTTGAGCTGAAGAGCTAAGGGACAGCGCCCAAGCCCAGAGTTCAGGCCCCATGACCGGACTTCCCCCCACCAAAAAAAAAGAAAAGAATTCCCATGGAGACTCTGTAGCAATTCTCTTCTTCTCAAGTACAACAGGCTCTATTTCTGGAATCAGAAGAGTAAGATTCAATCCTCTGGAAATACCCAAGTATCTCATCCATCACTTTCCTTGTATCTTCTGAGTTCCTGGGTACCTCAGATTTTTTGAGGAAATCCTGAAGACATTATCAATAGATGTGTGTGAAATAGGCCAGCAATCAAGGAGACATTTGTTGTGGGTAAGAGGCAATGATGCCAAAGCTGAGCATCCATCCATGTCTGAAGCACCATGATGAAGAAAGGGAAGATGCTCCAAGCACAAAGGCCTTGAAATGTTGGGTCCCTATCCCCTGACACGCCACTCCTTCAATTACTCCCCTTCCTCCTTCCCTCTACCCTTCTGGTGTAACCAGGGAATGCCACAGAAATTTTTTTAAAAATTCCTTTTGGGAGGGAGAGGGAGGAAATAGTTTGATGTGAGTTGTTCATCAGGCTTCCCCTTCAAATAGAATCTGACTAGCTTTAGGAAACGCACATAATACTATAGGAAAAGAAAATAATAAAAGATGGAAAAGCAAAAGGTGAAGTCTGATCAATGAAGTGAGGAGCTGCAAACCAAAGAGACTCTTCTGTTTCAGAATTAGACCCTAAGTTCTAGAGCCTCCTGGAGGCCAGGATTCAAACCATTTTGAATTCAATCATCAAGAGGATACCAAATTCTATCACAAATGCCAAGGTTCCATTAAAAAAATAAGCTGGCCAAGGCCAATGTTCCTGCAGATAAGCAAGTATATTCTGTTTCCCTATATAGAGATACGTTTCTGGGCAACTTCAGGAGCAGGGTTCTCCAGATGTGGTCATGCATGAACCCCAGCCCTATTGCATGCTGGTCACAGAAGGATCCTCTTGTCCTGCCCCAGGTGCTTCGCAAAGAAGCTTTGTTCATCACTGCCTCCAGAGGGCGCCCTTGAGCCACTTTCTGCTGGTTTTGGCTGCCTTTATGTAGGAGTTACTCATTTCTCCAAAACACGGAATATGGCCAAGCCAAATTCTATGTGGAAAGAAGAGAAAGAAGGTCCCTTTCCATTTGTGTCACTTGTGTCACCTGCCACCAAAGTAGGGTTTCCTGAGCCCTAGTAGCCCTCAAGACTTCAGTGCCAACAGTAATCAGCCCCAGGTCTGCAGCTTCTCTTCTGCTTGGGCTCAGTTGAACCCATAAGGCCACCCCAGGACCAGACATAAGAGACTCTTGCCTTCCCAGTCTCCACTGCTGTGGCCCTCATCCTCTAGGGGGCACAATTATGGGGGTATTTCCCTACAATGAGAATGTGAAACTAGAAATAAGTATCTTGTAATGATAGTCATGAGCCAAATCTACATGCAAGGAGAATTGCTAATACTTCCCTGAGTTGAAAATCAGTGTCAATTTGTTCAGTATGTTTGGGCAAAATTATTTCATTAGCTTCTGCCCTTCACAGTTCTGAGGCTCTTCTGAGGCTCTTGGCTTAATCAAATGGCTCTTAAAGACATTGTCAGCTGTTAGAGAAGATAACCTATTGTATGCTAAAGTACCTGAGCCTCTTTTGTACTCTGCCACCTCCTTCTAGCAGATAGGAGACTCTGACAGAGATCAGATGAAAGATCAAGTGACTGAGGAAAAGGATGGGAAGAGGTTATTCACCAGGGTGCTGGGGTAAGAAAGGAGCAAGCCTTTGCCCTACCTTTAAAGCACTGTACATCTGGAGATAAGTCTAGATTTGCTGAAACTCAAGGAGGAAAAAAAAAAGATGAAAACATGCTAACACCAATGCTGGGAGTGTGAGGAGACAGAGCCAGGAGCAAGAGGAAAACCAACGGCCTGTGCCCCGCTGAAGACCCCTGTGCTACATACAGGCAGCCCTGACGCCCTGGGGCAGTTTGGAGTGGGGACTTCTGAATGGATGGGGTTATGGGATGGTCAGTGGGAGCAGAGGACCAACATTGAAATAAGGGGATGCATCACCTGATTCATTTTTACTTTAGCTGCTGCCTCTAGTCAGAGACAGTTTAGGTAGCTGGGGTACTCAGGTCAGTCAGAATTGTTCTGGGGGAGAGGGTGAGCCACTGCCTCAAACAATGACACCCCCTGAAAGAATGCTTCTTCCCAAGAGTCAAGTAAACAGAAAGAGGGGACCACCTGGGCCCAAGCTTCTGCCCGACCCATGCTACCCTTGCTTTCATGGCTGAACCTCCAGTTAAGAGTTGCAGGAAGGCAGTGACAGATCATGGGCATGGAAAATTCACTTCAAACAGGAGACACTGGCACAGTCCCAAGGTCAGGGAAAGGGTGAGTCAAGTCGGAAGAGGGCTACCATGTCACTTCCACACACAGCTCAGCCTGGCTTCCACAGCAAAGATGTCAGAAAATCCTCCAGGTGTCAGCAAGGAGATCAGTGGCCCCAGAGGACAGTAAGAGTAAGGACAGTCCAGAGCACTTTTAAACAGCACCTGCTTCCCTGTTCTGGCACTTCTCAAGTTCTGTTATAGGCCCGATGCCTCATTTGACGTTAAACATAATCCCTTTGTCAGGAGTTTAACTGCCCTGCACACACAGCTAACTCCAAGGCCTCTCCTCTCCTCTGACCTCAAGCCCAGTATATAAGTGTACTGTGGTCAGGAATACCATTAGGCAAACTTAAGTCTTTTGCCCTTCTGTGACATTTTCATATCCTCCTCATGTCCCCAATTTTGAACGATATGTGTTCTTCCCAGTCTCCCAAGGCTTTCCCCTGTGGTCCTCAAATCTACTTCTGAAACCCCACAGATGTGCCCCTTTCTCTTCAGTGTAACCCCTGCTCTAGTTCAGGCCCTTGCCTTCTAACTGGAACCATGCCATAGTGTCCTAACAGTGGCATAGCTGGTAACTGAAGCTTTTCCAGGTTCCAATCAGCCGCTAGATTCTGATACTTGAACCTGTTTCCCTGGGCCTGGCATTCAAGCTTTCCCTATATATAATCTTACCCAAGTACCTCTCCACTCTCAGCTCCCAACACTCCCTACCTCCCCCAATTCTACACTCCAATAGTGCTAAAAATAATAATTTACAGTCCTTACAGTCCCACATCTGTACCCTGAGTTCATGCTATATCATACTACAGCACCTTTCTCTGGAACTCCCTTCTCTCTTTGGGATCTCTCTTTCCAGCTCTCATAGTTCTCTTATATCATCATCTTATTGTAGTTGCCGACATCTGTTCATTTCAATACAGGACTTATCCCTCAACCCCTGCCATTCAGAATAACATAAGCAAGAAAAAGTAAACTAGCTGTGACCCCAAGTGGGCTGGTTCTGGGGAAGGAAGGTTCTGGAGCAGGGAGAGGGGTTAAGAACTGACCTTGTTCCACGGGCGTGACAAAAGCCTCCCCTCCACCTACTTCCTCACATGTGCACACCACGTTCCAATCACATCCATTAGCTGATAGATACTTCCTACGGTCAGAAATAATCAGAACATGAACAAGGCCCCAATGCCACAGAGAGATCATGGCAAGGGGAATTTGCTTTAAAATTCGGCAACATTTTTGTGTGTGTGCTAGGACTACCTGGGACTTGAATTTAGGGCCTGGGTGCTGTCGCTGAGCTTTTTAATCAGAGCTAGTGTCTCCACTTCCCACCTTTTTGGAAATTAAGTGTCTCCCAGACTTTCCTGCCCGGGCTGGCTATGAAGCATGATCCTCAGATCTCAGCCTCCTTAGTGGATAAGATCATAGGCATGAGCCACCAGTGCACATCTTTTGGCCTACATTTTGTTGTTGTTGTTGTTGCTTGTCAGTTGTTGGGCTTGAACTATGGGCCTGGGGGCTATCCCTCAGCTCTTTAGCTCAAGGCAAGTGCTCTACCACTTGAGCTACAGCACCACTTCCGGTTTTCTAGTGGTTTACTGGAGATAAGTCTCAAAGAGTTTCCTGCCCAGGCTGGCTTTGAACTGCGATCCTCAGATCTCAGCCTCCTGAGTAGCAAGGATTACAGGCGTGAACCACCAATGCCTGGCTTTGGCCTACATTTTTATAAACCCTTCTAAGGAACAACTCTGGAGGCCAAAATGGTAGAGATGAGAAAATCACCCAGGTGAACTTGTCCAACTTGGCCTATGTGAAAAGCTGGTTCAAATGGTCGAACTGGGTAAGACTAAGTAAAGAGAACTCATGATAAAATGCTACCGTGAAGCTGGAACGTGGAACTTCTCAATAGAGAACCACATACCAACTCCCTCTACCTCAGTCTTGTCATCAGGATTAGGAACAAATAGAAGCCAGGGAGGCCAGGGATGAACAAGCAGTGGAGTAGACGCCACTAGCTCTACAAGGCTTAAGTCTGGTCAGCCAAGTATAACAAGAAGCAGAAACCACTTCTGAGAAGAGACTTAAAATATCACTTTGGTTGTGTTTTCCCCAATCCTAGCCAACCCATCTCTCACTCATATTACTATTAAGACGAAATATCATACTCATCACTTTGATAATAGGTTGGCCTTGCTCAAAGCACTTCACCAATTCTAAACAGCCCAGTTCTTCATCTTTAGAGCATCTCAATTTCCATATTTGTTCAAGGGAGAATTCATGAACTAATCACTAGGCTCTAGGTTCTCAGCTCTTCCCCCTCTCACTAGGGAGTCTCATATTTTCCTGAGGATATGCCCTGAGAGCATACTACCCCACAAGAGAACTCCATAGACAGGGCAGAGACCAAGTAACAGTTTGGAATCATTGGTCAGGGTCACTGATTTAATCCCCTAAGTCACGAGTCTGGCTCAAATACTGATAAAGCTCACACATGACAGCAAATACAAGGACAGCCTGAGGCTATTGTGGAGGTCTTTATCGGAGAAAAACAAATTACACTTGAGAAAAGTGCCTTCTGGATCCTTACTTAGTATCTGTAATTCAATTCCAAATTACCTAGCAATTACCAAGACTACTACTTCCCTGGGTATAAAATTGAAAAACTGGAAGATTTCTTTCTGGTATATGGTTTAAAATCTTAGGAAGTGTGAATACACAGGGACTGCTCTTTTGTTGGGAGTGGAGGGGTCCTCCTATGATGTTTTCCCTCCTGTATGGATTCTCCGGTGAGCGCTAAAGTGGGAGCTGTTGTTGAAATCTTTGCCACACTCCATGCACTTGTAGGGTTTCTCCCCTGTGTGGATTCTCTGGTGAATAATAAGACTAGAGCTCTGGTTAAAGCATTTCCCACACTCTCTGCACTTGTATGGCTTCTCTCCTGTGTGAATCCTCTGGTGAGTGATGAGGTTGGAGCGGTCCCGGAAGAACTTCCCACACTCGAGGCATTTGTAGGGCTTCTCCCCTGTGTGGACTCGGCGGTGCGTGACGAGCTTGGAACGCTCACTGAAGCACTTCCCACAGTCCGTACACTTATATGGCTTCTCCCCAGTGTGGGTTCGCTGATGGTTGGCCAGGGTGGAGCTCTTACTGAAGCTTTTCCCACACTCAGCACACTCAAATGGTTTCTCTCCAGTGTGGATTCTTTGGTGGCTGAGGAGAGCAGAGCTCTTTGAGAAACATCTCCCACATTCAAAGCACCGATACAGTTTATCCCCTGAGTTGATACTGTGGGGTCTGGGAGAGCTCAAGTTCCCACCAACTCTCTGAAGTTGCTCAGATATCTTCCCTGCAGAATTCTGCCATGGAACACTAAAAGATGGACTTTGTTCAAAGCCCTCCCCACCAGACTCACTATACTGGTTGGGACTTCCTTCCAAGTGTATCCTCTGATGTTTCAGGAGGTTGGAACTCTGGTTAAAGCTTTTCCAACATTTGCCACATTTATAGGGCTTTTCCCCTGTGTGGATTCTCTGGTGGGTGATAAGATTGGAGTGGTCACTGAAGCTTTTCCCACATTCAAGGCATACGTAAGGCTTTTCTCCAGTGTGGATTCTTTGATGGGTATTGAGGTTAGAGCGGTCACTAAAGCTTTTCCCACACTGCAGGCATTTGTAGGGCTTCTCATCAGTGTGAGTCTGCTGGTGGGCGAGAAAGTGGGAACTCCGGCTGAAGCTTTTCATACAACTATAAGGTTTCTCCACGAGGTACAGGCCTTGGTGGTCGATGAGTTTTTCTAAGTCCTCTTCAGAAGAACAGTCGTCCCACTGTTCCTGGGGAGGCTCTTTCCACTCCCCTGCACCTTCATGCTCATTTTCACTGTCTTCCTCCCAACCAGCTTGACACACAGCTTCAGTATTGCATTTTGCTAAGGCTCCAGGCAAATCCTCAAAAATGTCCTGCTCTGAAATCTGATCTTCATCCTTCAACTCAAACCCTGAAAGAATAGACAGAATACAGTTTTGTTCATTCATTAATTAGCCCTGATGTATCTATCTGTATTTTGTGTCATGTGAATTTGACTAATGTGAACTTGTTATCTTATACCTCACATCTTATAAATGTGACTTACTTGAAATTTATCAAGTTTCAGGGAATATAACCTGCACAGCTCAGCCACACAGTCTGGAACATGATGACCTCAACCAAAAACCCCACAAGGTCCAGACCAAGCAGCTGGCTATTCAGCCTCCCTGGCTAATTACCCTATCTCAGTATTCAATAATAAACACCTCCTTCCTTCTTCTAGTAATTCACTAGACCTTGTGTCATACAAGACTGAGGGGGGGGGGGGGGGGCGGAGCTCCGCAGGGCGGCTCCGTGAAGGCCATGGCGGCCATGGTGGCTTGGCGAAGCCCCGCACCAGGCCAGGTGGGCGGCCCCTCTGACCCCGAGGACTGGAGGACCAGCTCACGGAGGGCGGCGCGGGCCTGGTAACTTCCAAGATTTAAAGTTAATTGATTGCTGGTAGTTGTGAACAAATACAACTTTTGTCCCAGGTGTGTGCCATTTTGAAGACAGTTTTTTATCCTTGAGGACAAAAGGAAACCCCTTGGAAAACCTGTTTTACATAGCAAAAATTTGATTCCCCATATGAAGTAAAAAAGGCCTAAGCAACAAGACATTGGTGGGAACATTTATCAAGCCACCCAACTCAGATTAAAGAGTCAAATGGATCCTTCCACTGAGAAATCAAGATGGCAGTCCAGTATGGGAAACTGAGGAAAATGGATTTAATACAAGAATGTTGTGATATGTACAACCAAGCAGGGTTCTTTAACATGGATTCCATGAGACTGAAGATACAGGTTTCTAACCCACCTCATACAGACATATATGTCATTAAAATTAGAAGAAAGATGACATCTAAACCAGAGGCTAGTTTGTATTCCTGAAACTTTTTTGCAATTTGAATTAAATATGACCTCATGGAATATTAACATCAATAAAACTTCTAACACTTGAATCAAAAAAAAAAAGACTGAGTAAGTTCTATAATTGTCCACATATGTAATCCATACTAAGTAAAAATAATCAGAGAGCTAGAGATTATGTGAGAAAGCCCACACCCTTTTCCTGTTCAATCCCATTCTTAAGGTCACCTATATTTACATGTCTGCGGATCTGTGGACTCCCAAGGGCTCTAGGCTTACCTGTATCTGGAGTTTTAGGGCATGGGGTTGAAGGTTTGATGACATCTCCATCTGCCAACTCACCCCAGGCCTTCTGGTCATCAGTCTTAATATTCTTCTGCCCAGACCCAGGGACCCTGACAATCTCCATAGCCCTGATGGAAGTCCGAGCTCTCATTAATAAATCCAGCTCTTCATAGAAGGGACAGGTCCCTGGTGGTTGACTGCTCTTGGCTTTCCGGTAGCTTCGAAGGAGGTTTTTGAATCGGTAACGACATTGCTCCAGTGTCCGCAAGAAGCCTAATGCACATAGTCGTTCTGCAATGGCCCGGTACACCTGACTGTTTTGGTGACAAGTGCGAAGCTTTTCAGAGAATGGAGACTCACTAAGAATTGCCAGAAAAGCCTTGGTCTCCTCATAGCCCCAGTGCACACCTGCTGTCAGGAGGGAAGAATTCACAAGTGTGAGATTTTAGCAGTGTCTGGGTTATTAAGGACTGGCGTTACCTGCCCTTTTAAGTATCTAGAACACAAGCAACTCAGAAACTGTCCAGATACTTAGGAACACAAACTTGATTCTCAGAAGTCTGCTAGGAAAGTCAGCGAGAGCATCCTACAACACCTGTTCTAAAAGGTCCTATTAACACTTTTAATATTCCGAAGGGGAACACTTAGGTGGTCATAGTCTATCAAGTGTACCAACTGAGGGGCTGGGAAGGTGGTTCAGTGGTAGAGCACTTGCCTTGCATGCAAGAGGCCCTGGGTTGGATTCCTCAGCACCACATAAGCAAAAAGAAAAAAGCCGGAA
This sequence comes from Dipodomys ordii, assembly GCF_000151885.1. Taxonomy (NCBI): domain Eukaryota; kingdom Metazoa; phylum Chordata; class Mammalia; order Rodentia; family Heteromyidae; genus Dipodomys; species Dipodomys ordii. The sequence goes on from NW_012267267.1 coordinate 1,207,417, forward strand.
GTGGCACTGTGGCTCAAGTGGTAGAGTGCTTGCCTTGAAGAGCTGAGGGACAGGGCCCAGAGTTCAGACCCCACAATCGGACCCAAAAAAAAAAAAAAAGAAAAGAAAAGTGTACCAACTGAACCCACTCACTTGGCTTCAACTGGTTGGCAATTGGAATCCATGAGATTCTCCCTATATCACATATCATCTATCTCTTTTGTTAATTCTCCCATTAATAAAACTGAGAAACCTATGCAACAGAGGTCCAACTGATGATGCCCCCTCCCACACACACTCACATATACACTTGGTTCCAATCCTAGGACTTGAATTCAGGGCTTAGGTGCTGTCCTGAGCTTCTTTTGCTCAAGGCCTGTGCTCTACCACTTGAGCCACAGTAGCACTCCTGGCTTTTATTAAAGATAAGAGTCTCAAAGACTTTCCTGCCCACAAACTGCAATTCCCTGATCTCAGCCTCCTAAGAAGCTAGGATTAACAGGAGTGAACCACCAGCATCCAGCTCCCTCTCCTCTCCTGTGAAGGAATGAAAAGGAGATCTAATCTCCTGGTACTTATTTTGTTGGGTTTTGACTTAGTCTTTCTAAAGAATTATACTATTTGACCTCCCCATAGAGTCTATTATACTTTAGTTAATTCATCTATAACCTCCTGCATACCATCCAATGTGTTTACATATAGATTTACAGGTATATCCAAGCTACTATAAATCAGGGAAAACATGCAACATTTGTTTCTCTGGGTCTGACTTATTTCGCTTACTGTAATTTTTCCCAAGTTTTTCCATTTCCTTACGAATGGCACAATATCATTCTTTATAATGGACAAGTACAATAAAGGGGGGCACAGGGGAGAGGGGAAGATGAATGAAGGGGGAAGGAGGGGATAGGCAGTCAAGAATTCATTGTATATACCACAAAATTTTGGAGGGTGACATAGATCAAGATGCATTATATACATAAAATGCTTTGTTAAGTGCCAAAAAATTCAATATATAGCCTACAAAATTAAGAAAAGTGAGGAAAGGGATGGGTTGGGGGGAATGGGTGAGAATGTTGATCAATGGATGACATTGATCAATACGCATTCTATTCATAAACTGCTTTGTTAAATGGCAGCTCCTTTGTACAACTACTTGAAAAGTTATTTTTAAAGGAAAGAAAGAGAAGGAGGTCTAAGCTCAGTTCCTATGTAGGTAAGTGACGCAGCCCAGAGAGGCAGCACTGAGGAAGGAAGCCATGTGAAACTGACAGGAACCCTGTGTGTCTTTCAATCAAATGCTTCACTGTCTCATCTTTACTGGGACACGGACTGTCAAGTTGACACTTAGTTTCTGCTGTCTATTTGGAATTTCACTTGATGTCTCTCCACATCAAATTTATCATCTGTGAAATCACAGGCTCATAGGCTCATGTATACTAAGAGAAACATTCCCATGGGAGCCAAAAGTTCACTCTTGTAACACCTACTATCATTCCCATATGAACTGGAGTGCGCTGAGAAGTACTGGGGTCTTGCCATACAAGTCTGTCTTACAAGTGTTTGCTTAGGTAATTAAGAAGACTTGGGCAAGGAGATTTCATCATGGGGGAACAAAGTGAGGGTTTGAGGATGCCTAAGGAACTTAGCATCTTAATCTAATGGTATCAATCCAGACCTCTAGTCTGTGTTTAACCTCAGGAACCACAGGCTGGCTAGTAAACAGGGTTAGAATGGGCATCTGCTTAATCCCCGTGTTCTTACCAATACGACTGTGGAGCAGAGCTGGACCCCCTGCAATCCTGGACCCCTGGGCAGACTCCTCGGTGGCTAGGCCAGAACTATCACAATCTTCTATTGTTTCTTCGGTCTCCCAGCCCCCTTCCTCCTGCTCATCCAGTTCAGCATCACTGTCCCCCAGCCTGGGAAGTGTCACAACCACTCCTGAGCTATCTGTGGCTCTGATGGCTGTCCGAGCCCTCACCAAGGCCTCCAGCTCCTCATAAAAGGGGCAGGTCCCTGGTGGGTGGCTGCTCTTGGCTTTCCGATAATTCCGCAGGAGGTTTTTGACCCTGTAACGACACTGCTCCAGTGTCCGCAGGAAACCCCGTGCCCTCAGCCGCTCTGCAATGGCTCGGTATACCTGGCGGTTCTGGTGACAAGTCCGGAGCTTTTCAGAGAAAGGAGATTCACTCAAAATTGCCAGGAAAGTCTTGGTCTCCTCATAGCCCCAGTGAACGCCGGACACCTTTATGTCGTCCACATCGCCTTGGTATTGCTCCTCCCAGGCCTTTGAGTCCCTCCAGGCCAATGCCTGAGCTGATTTTATTTGCTCACTATGTATGCTGTAATCTGCAGAGTTCCTTTTCCCAGAATTCATCAGGCTTAGACTCCAGACCTCTTGTCCTTGCTCTGACTGGGAGTTGACACTTGGTTTTGAAACTAAAGCTCCTACACAAAAAGAAGAGAAATGACTAAGTAGAAGTGTTTTGTTGAACATTGTCCAAAATGTTCTAAAGCTTACATCCTTTCACTTAGAGAGTCTGATGAAAGAGTCTCCTTGGAGAGAAGTAACAGGATCATCCTACCAGAACAGGTAAGTGACTGCTTTGGTCATTTACTTTGTGGTTGTTATGTTGTTGTTTGTTATATGCCAAAGAATAACTATGAATGACTCACAGACAGAAGCATGACATAAATCAGCCCAATCAGACTGAATTCCAGTAGGTGTGTGCATGTGTGTATGTATGTGCATGTATCTCTCTTGCCAGGAAACTTATGACCTCTATTGACACTGCCATCTTTTTTTTTTACCATAATTCAAGCAAGCTTTCACATGTGGCCAAGTGCTAGATTGATGGCAGCGGTACTTATCAGCAATATCCAAGCACATGATAAGTAAAAACATATGAAGTTAGGCACCAGAGACTCATGCTTGCAACCCCAGCTACTCAGAAGGCTGAGATCTGAGGATGGTCATTTGAAGCTAGCCTGGGCAGGAAAGTTTGTGAGATTCTTATCTCCAATTAACCATCAAAAAGCTGGAAAAGGAGCTGTGGTTCAAGTGCTAGAGTACTAGCCTTGATGAAAAAAAGCTAAGGTATAGCACCTAGTCCCTGAATTTAAGCCATAGTACCCATATTTTTTCTTTTTTTGGGTCCGGTCATGGGGCCTGAACTCTGGGCCTGGGCGCTGTCCCTCAGCTCTTCAGCTCAAGGCCAGCACTCTACCACTTGAGCCACAGCGCCACTTCCGGCTTTTTTCTTTTTGCTTATGTGGTGCTGAGGAATTGAACCCAGGGCCTCAGGCATGCAAGGCAAGTGCTCTACCACTGAGCCACCTTCCCATCCCCAGTACCCATATTTTAAAAAAAGAAAGAAAAAGAAAAAAAAAAAAGAATCCTACTGTCAAGGAAGTACAACAAATCAAGAAACTTCTATATCTTACCTTACCAAGGGTCAGGCCTGTCAGAGGTATCTTCTACTTCACCGTACTCATGTCTAACTCCCCTCCCGGTAACCCCAGCTTCCTAGGCAGAGGGCTCACTAGTGCTTGGCTTCCCATGCAGGTGTGCTACAGAAAAAGGAGTCTGCACTGGTCACATGGGCGTCAAGTACTCAAGGCCTATGATACTTTACAGTTTTATACACCGGACTCATCGGGCTTCATTCACTTGAGTCTGCCCCAGAGAGGCAGATCTCTTTTGATAGAGAAAGACTGGATTTCTGAGACAGCAGGCTAGGCCCAGCTCCTGGCTCAGAGTAATGTACTGAGGAGAGGAAGGCAAGGAGCCTCGAGAGGGCCAGCTCTGGACAGCCATGCTTCCAACCCTAATCTGGGAATATTGACTCTGCAGGAACAATGTTAGTTTGAAGGAGCAAGTTGTGTCTTCTCTTTGAAATTCCAAAGACTGCAGAGCTACAAATCTTAAAGGAGTGGCACACAACTCTTAGGGAACTGAGTGTACCAGAATCAGGCCATCTTGGGCCCTGGGGAAGGGCATGCTTTCCTTACCCAGATGCACGCTGTTCTCACAGTCATTTGCTGGAGGGTCCTGACAGAGCAACTTGTCAGCATGATTGATGGGGTCCAGGGCTTCCTGTGACATGTGCAAGAGAAGGACTTTAAATATTATGGATCCTTGAAACAGGTTGGGAGTCCTATCAGGCCCCAAGAGAGATCTGTGTAAGACTATCACACAGTGTCCAGACCACAGAAAGGTCCCACAGGCTGGGCTGGCGCCATAGCTAACACCCTGGGTTTTACACTCTTTTGCTGGGAAGAGGCTAGGGGAAGAGGAAGACACTGGAGGGCAAGGGCACAGTAGGAATAATGACAGGCCAGATGCTGGTGTCTCACGCCTAGCTACACAAGAGGCTAAGATCTAGGATGGTAGTACAAGGCCAGTGAGATTGCCAGGAAAATCCATGAGACCCTATCTCTAACATAACCACCAAAAAGCCAGGCTGAAAATACAGCTTAAGTGGTAGAGTGCCAAGCATGCAAGTAATCTGAGCAATTGTAAGACCCTGGATTCAAGCTCTGGTATGAGAAAGAAAAAAAAAAAAATGATAGGAGGGAAAGAACAAAGAGCAGCTCACCTGTGACTCAGCTATCACCTCCCAGTCTTCAATGCTTCCTATCTTTGAGACAGTAGGAAGTCGAGTAGTAAGGACAGCTAGAAGAAGAAAAAAGAAAAACTCTCAACTCCAAGATCTGACTCTAAAAACCACTTTCTTCTAATATCTACCTTTTTTTAAAAACAGTGCTTGGATCCCACTGAGTTACTGCTATGGCCAGCACAGACCTCTTCTTCCACATTCCTTCTAGAACATGGAGTTCCTATTCCCCACTCACCCCATTCCCAATCTCCAGCTGCAGTGAGCTCGCTGGCACTTTCGAGAGCTTCCTCCTCTTTCACAACACTTTCTTACTTAGTAAGTGTGTCTTCAGATATTATCCCTTGCTCTGAATTCTGCACATCCTTCCTTTCCTGTGTGTGTTAGCATTATCCTTACCTTTGGTCCTCAGCTCCATCCAGACCTGAGCTCCTCCCTGCCTTGGAGTTCCTGCCCTACAGCTGGCCACGCCCTCTCTCCGCCCAGACCCACCCACGCACTCATTTACCTTACTTCCTCCCTCACTTCCCCACCCACCGGTGACTTGGAAGTGGGCTTACACCATGTGCTCCCTTTCCCGGGGAGATATGGCCCCTCTAATAAACCTTATGTCTCCCCTGTGGTCCTCTGGAAGGGTCCTGAGGATCCTCACAGTGTGCTCTTCCTTACCTCCAACTCTCTCCCTCTGGCTTCATCTCTATGTTGCCAGATTTTTGGTACTCACCACTCTCTTTCAAGGGCCGAGGCGCCATCTTGGCAGGTAGATCTTTGGGAATGCCAGAGCATGTACTTTCCATCCACTGCTTCCGGGACTGTGTCTCAGGCCACTCATCTGCAGGCTGAGGCTGCAAACTCTGAGATTCTTGCATTGCCTTTAAAGACTCGCTCTCCTCTGCACACAACTCCAATTCCTGCACACAGAGGATCAAAATTCCCAAAGGTCAGTTCAACAATGGTCCTTCCACTTCAGTAACACAGAATGTTTTTTTGCCTATGAGTATGATCCAGGAGTTAAAAGGCTCTTTAAGACTCAAAGACAGCTTCAAGTATAATGACAAAGTCACCAGACTAAGAATATAGACCAGCATTTTTCTACCAAAAGATCATTGCTTTGTTCAGCTCTGGGAAGTTATACAAGTATTTCAAAACAGTTGCCACTATCTGGGAGCTGGGAGCTCATGCCTATAATCCTAGCTATTCTGGAGGCTGAGAACTGAAGATCACAAATTGAAGCCAGTTCAGACATTAAAGTCTGTGAGATTTTTTTTATCTCCAATTAACCAGTAAAAAGCCAGAAGTAGATATGTAACTTAAATGGTGGAGTGCCAGTCTTATGTGAAAAAGCCAAGCCAAATGAGAGCATGAGGCCCTGAGTGCAGGCTCTCCCTCTTCCAAAAAATGCTGCTACTACTCAAAACATTTCTGACTCATAAAAAGATAAACTATGTAAAGTTTTGTGACAGTGGAAATAATGTATAAGCATAAAAATAAGTTGTTTGCTTCTCAGGTAGTTATAACTTAGAGGTACTGTGTGACCAGCTGCGGTGACTGTCTTTATTCTCAACCTCACCACCATCCATCCCTATAGAAACACCCTGAGTCCACAGACAGTAACTGATGACAAAGAAAACGGATACTCAAGTGACAATGAGGAATCTAAAAGACAATACGGCAAAAATTCCTGGTTTCCCAATGCAGATGCTCCACTATAGATGAGTGGATCAAAAAAATGTGGTACCTATATACAATAGAATTTTATACAATCATTAGAAAGAATAAAATAATGTCATTTTCAGGGAAATGGATGGAACTTGAACAAGTCATGTTAAGAGAGGCAAGCCTAGACCACAGAGATAAACGGCACATGTTCTCCCTGATATGCGGAAGTTAGATCTGAAATACACTGGGATATGACCAGTTACACAGAACTCCAGATACTCACATGCAGTGAGACCAAAAGAGAGAGAGAATAGGAGAGAATCACAAAGGTGCAATACCCAAGCGCCTCTTCAGATGTATATAAAATAATACGCATACTGAAATGAACTCCAAAGATATGAAAAAAGGACTTTTTTCTTAATTTGTTTTTTCAGTTGTGGATGACTCTGTATTCTTTACCTTATAAGGTGTATTCACATGCACATCTGGGGGAGGGTTCAGGGAGGGCACAGAATCAGGGGAAAGGGTGAGAAAGTGCATACTGGCTGCACAGGCCATCAAGGAAGATGAACTATGCAACCTGTGGGTGGAAAGGGGAGGGAGGAGGTAGATGAGAAAGAGGGACCAGATGACACTGTGCAATAGAAAATGTACTTGCTAACTGACTATGAAAGGTAACCACTGTTTATTATCTTTAAAATAAGAATAATTTAGCAAAAAAAAAATTCTGGTTTCCAGCCCAGCAAGTAAGGAGCTTACAAGTTGCCAGTCTAGCTCAACAAGCACTAAGGTGAACAAACACATAAATCAACAGCTCTTCATGAATCCATCAGGGCAGGAAGCTCACAGGGCATACAGTTTACCAGAGCAGAAACATCTTCAGGAACTAGTGCTGGGGTTTAAAAACAAAAACACTCAACTGTAATTGACAAGTTGCTGAAGGCTCAGTGTAGACAACTCTGAGGATTAAAAGCTCTAAGAGGAAGGGGGAATACTGTCCAAAAGGAAATGTACTCATTACCTGACTTGTGTAACTCCTCTGAACATCACCTTTATAATAACCATTTTAAAAAACAATAACAAAAAAAGCTGGAAGAGCAGAGGCAGCCACGCTTAGTGAGGCTTTATTTTGTTATTTCTTTTTGTGTTGGTCCTCAGGGCCTGGATGTTGTCCCTGAGCTTTTGTGCTCAAGGCTTAGCACTCTTCCACTTGAGCCATAGGTCCACTTATAGCATTTTGCTAGTTAATTGGAAATAAGAGTCTCATAGACTTTCCTGCCCAAGCTGGCTTCAAGCCATGATCCTCAGATCTCAGCCTCCTGAGTAGCTAAGATTACAGATGTGAGCCACCAGCACCCAGCTACTTTGTGAGTTTTATACACAGGAGTGGTACCAGGTTCTCGTGTACATCACAGAAAAATCCCTTTGCTTCCCAAAGGCTAAGGGGAAACACACCAGCACACTCTGCTATGTTAACAAAGCCTGCTCTAAGTAGGCCTGCCCTCAGGAGAGCTATTTTACCAGCGCTTAACTTAACTTGCAGAAATGAGGTTCCAACTCCAGTTCTTTCCACTCTTACACTCAAGGACAGGAAATGCCCAACTGAAGCCTGTTAAGGCCTCTTGTCTCATCTAAGGGCCAGGAAGGTTTCAAAAAATTATCAGACCAGATATTTTTATACTATCAGTGGTCTAAATACACCATTTAAAAGAGATCATTTGGGGCTGGGAAGGTGGTTCAGTGGTAGAGCACCTGCCTTGCATGTATGAGGCCCTGGGTTCGATTCCCCAGCACCACATAAGCAAAAAGGAAAAAAGCCGGAAGTGGCTCTGTGGCTCAAGTGGTAGAGCGCTAGCCTTGAGCTGAAGAGCTGAAGGACAGTGCCCAGGCCCAGAGTTCAGGCCTCACGACCTGAACTAACTAAATAAAAAATAACGGGGCTGGGAAGGTGGCTCAGTGGTAGAGCACTTGCCTTGCATGCTCGAGGCCCTGGGTTTGATTCCTCAGCATCACATAAGAAAAAAAGCCGGTGGCACTGTGGCTCAAGTGGTAGAGTGCTAGCCTTGAGCTGAAGAGCTGAGGGACAGCGCCCAGGCCCAGAGTTCAGGCCCCACGACGGGACCCAAAAAATAAATAAATAAATAAATGAGATCATTGCAGTTGAGTCAAAAGAAAAGACCCAACTACATTTCATCTGCAAGAAGTCCACTTTAAATATAGATTAATATCAAATATAGATTAAAAAGTAAAAGGAGGAGAAAAGATAAATCAACCTAACATTATTCAAAAGAAAGTGAAGGTGGTGGTACATGCCTGTAATTCTAACTATTTAGGAAGTGGAGATAAGAGGATCTCAGCCAATCCAGGTCCAAAAAGATAAAAAATAGTAGTTCATGCCTGTTATTCCAGTTACTAAGAAAGTAGAAGTAAAAAGATTATGGATTTAGGCCAGCCTTGGCAAAGTAGAAGACTCTATCTGAAAAATAACTAAAGCAAAAGGACTAAGGATGTTAGCTCAAGTGGTTGAGTGCTTGCTTACTTACCAAGCAAGGCCCTGAATTCCTCAGGAGAGAGAGAAGAAGAGGGAAGGAGAGGGAGGGAGAGGGAGGGAGAGAAGCTACATAAATTTCAGACATAGACTTCAGAATAAGAAAAATCATCAGGGACAAAGAGTGGCATAAAATGGTAAAAAAAAAAAAAGTATAAAATGATACAAGGGTCAATACTCCAAGAAGGCAAAATAATCCTCAATATATGTAAGTATTTCATGTACTCTTAATCCTTAATGTGCCCAACAATAGAGCACCAGGATAAATGGGGCAAGAACTGAGAGGAATGTAAGAAAAAAAACAACAGACCATTCCACTGTTATAGTCAGAGACTTCACTCCCTCTCTTAGAAGTAGACAGAACTAACAGACATAAAACTAGCAAAGGCACAGTTGAACTAAACAGTACTGTGAGAGGAATCAGATCTAATTGAAACTCTATAAAGTACTTTCTCTAACAACAGCAGAATGTACATTCTTTTCAGCTCCCGTTTGTCAAGATAGACTAATTTGGGGCCATAAACTATACTTTAATGGATTTAAAATAAGAAAATTATATGATGTGTACTCTTGGATCACGAGGGAATTAAACTATAAATCAGTAACAAAAAGCTAGCTGGAAAACGCCAACATACTTGAAAATTAAACAACAGATGGACTAAAGAAGATATCTCGAGAAATTTAAAAGTATTTTCAGTAAGTGAAAATGAAAATACAACTTAATGGAACATGTGAAGGCACTGCTTAGAGGAAATCTTATAGCATTTAATATGGATGTGAGACAAGAAGAAAGATCTAACATCAATAATCAAAGCTTCCACCTGAAAAGACGAGAAAAAATAAGAGTAAATTAAACCCAAAGGAAGAAAAAAAAAAAAGAAACAAAAAAAACTGGAGCAGAAATCAATGAAATTGAAACCAAGAACTCAATAGAGAAAAATCTACAAAAACAAAAGCTTGTTTCTTTGAGAGGATCAGTAACACAGATAAGCCTCTAGTCAGAGTAAGAAAATAAAGACAGAAGACAAATTACTCATATCAGAAATGAAAGCAAGGCCAGCCCTACAAATCCCATGGACATTAAAGGACAATAAAAGAATATGAGAAAGTCTTTGCTGACACATTTGATAACTAGGATGAAAAAAATACAACTCCTTGAAATTCACTATCTGCCAAAGCTCACATAAGGAACAAACAACGTCAATAAACCTGTATTTTCTATATGAAAAACTAAATCTATAATAACCTTCCAAACCAGAAACAAGCACGGACAGGTTCACTGGTGAATTCTACCAAATTTTTAAGGCAGAAATTATACTACTTCTCTATAGTCACTTCTAGAAGACAGGTGAGGAAATATTTCCATAATTATTCTTTTTTTTTTTGGGGGGGGGGTCCGGTTGTGGGGCCTAAACTCGGCCTGGGTGCTGTCCCTCAGCTCTTCAGCTCAAGGCTAGCGCTCTACCACTTGAGCCACAAGCCAACTCTGGCCTTTTTCTTTTTGCTTATGTGGTGCTGAGGAATCGAACCCAGGGCCTCAGGCATGCAAGGCAAGCGCTCTACCACTGAGCCATCTTCCCAGCCCTCCATAATTATTCTAAGAAGCAGCATTAACCTCATACCAAAATCAAAGACCATAAAAGAAAAACAGAGATTAAGCTAGGTGTAAAAACAACAAAATATTAATTAGCAGAGCAAATTCAATAACTGTAAATAAATATATATATATATATATATACCATAGCCAATAGGATTTACTCCATGTGTGGAAGGCTGGCTCAATGTTGAATATCAATTAATATTTTAACATTGACAGGCTGAAAAAGTAAAGTTATACGTTTATATCAATGGAAACAGAAAATCATTTGACAAAATTCCACATGATAAAAACACTCAACAAACTAGGAATAGTAAGGAACATCCTTAATTTGACAAGACCATCTACAAAAAACAAAACGGCTATAGCTGCCACCCTATTTAATGCAGGAAGCTCAAAGCTTTTGCTTGGTTAGAAACAAAGAAAGGATGTCCTTTCTCACTGTTCATTTCAACAGCATAATGGAAGACCTGGCTAATTTAATCAAAGAGGAAAAAGAAATAATGGGTATGCAGATTGGATGGAAGAAAATAATTCTTTGCAGATGAAATGTTACCTATGGAGAAATCTGAAAGAATCAACAAAAACAAAAACAAAAAAACCTCCTGAAACAAGAGATTGGAGTAAGGTTGCAAGACATAAAGAAGGCAATCGTGTTCCTGTGCATCAGTGATGAATAAGTGGAATCAAAAACACAGTAAATTGAAAGCACAGTGCCATTTACCCTATCGGAAAATGAAATACTTCCAGATATCAGTGGCTCATGCCTATAATCCTAGCTTACTTAGGAGGCTGAGATCTGAGGATTGCAGTTTGAAGCCACCCCAGGCAGGAAAGTCCATGAGACTCATATTTCCAATAAACTACTCTAAAAAAGCTGGAAGTAGTACTATGGCTCAAGTGGTAGAGCCAAAAAGACACTCAGGGGTGGGCTGGGAAGGTGCCTCAGTGGTAGAGCGCTTGCCTTGCATGCATGAGGCCCTGGGTTCGATTCCTCAGCACCACATAAGCAGAAAAAAAAAGGCCAGAAGTGGTGTTATGGCTCAAGTGGGAGAGCACTAGCCTTGAGCTGAAGAGCTGAGGGACAGCGCCCAGGCCCAGAGTTCAGGCCCCACAACTGGACCCCCCCCCAAAAAAAAAGACTCAGAGATAATGCCCAGACTCAGAGTTCAAGCCCCAGGACTAGCAAAAATAAAATAAAATAAAATTCTTAAGTATAACTCTAACAAAATATATTTGAGCACTATAGGAAGAAAACTAAAACTATGATGGAAGATATAAAGGACTAAACAAAAGAAGAAATATTCCATGTATCCCTCATCAACCTAGCAACCAAAAAGGTAGGTACTGTTATCATTGATGTTTTTCCAGTGAGTCAACAGAGGTAAGTAATCCATATTTATATAGCTAAGTCGTAAAGCTGAGAAAAGGGAAGTGTGGTATTAGGTATTTAACATTCACAGTTTTGCTCATTTGCAAAGAACCCTAGAGACGTTTGATATAATGTAATCTTGCTATGACACAGAGAATTTTAAATTCTGCTTCAAAGCTGCTGTATATAGGCAGTTCCTTTAGCGGGCTATAGTTTGACCCATAACCTTCAACCTGCTACTCTTCATTTGTTATAGTCACAAATTCTTAAGACATCATACCTAATCCTGTTTTGTTGAGGAAAATAATAGGCTTGAAAATGTATGGACTACAAATGGGAGGGGCTTTCCGTACCTGTAGTCCCCATCAAAATCCTAGCACATTATTTTGCGAATATTGACAGACTGATTCTAAAGTTTATATGGAGAGGCAAAGGACCCAGTATAACTAACACAGTACTGAAGGAGAACAAATACTAAGGTCTATGTATGTCTTCAAAAATTACAATAAAGCTACAGTGACCAAGGTAATGCAAAATTGGTGAAAGAATAAACTGAAGTCAGAGGGAAAAGAACAGGGCCCCAGAAATAGACACACATAAATATAGTGAACTGGACTGTAACAGAAGAACAAAGCAAGATAGTGAAGCAATAGTAATATGGTCCAAAATGGGCATCAACTGCAAAAAGCAAACAAGTCTAGATGCACACTTAGGCCTTTCACAAAAATTAATTCAAATTGAACTAAAGACCTAAATAACAAAGGGCAAAACTATAAAAACTGTTTGGACATAATGGAAGGGAACACTTAGAAGGTCTTAAGTATGGTAACTGGCTGTTTGCCCAAAGGAACAATCTACCAAAAAAAAAAGTATTAAGCTGTCTTTTAAGATTAAAAATTGTTCTATGACATATTCTGTCTAGAGAACAAGATGAAGAAAACATTTTCAAAAGATTCAACTGATCAAAAACTACTATATAAAACAAAGAATTTTTTAAATTGAATTTCAAAAATTTTAAATGACCAAAACCTTGGACACTTCACCAAAGAAACTGTAAAGATGATAAACAAACATGTGAGACATGTTCCATATCATTTATTATAAGAAATTTCAAATTAGAGGTTGGAGATATGGCTCAGGTAGTAGAGTGCCAGCCAGTAAAAGCATCAGATACTGAGTTCAAATAATGTCTCAGAGAAAATAAACTTCATATTAAAATGAGATACTTAGAAATACTTCTAAGAGAATGATCAAAATGCAAAGCCCAACACCAAACACTAGCAAGGATGTAGAACAACAGGAACTGTAATTCATTGCTGGTGAAAACACAATGACATGGCCATTTTGGAAGTTATATTTGGCAGCTTCTTTACTGAAGTGAACTGCAAATGTGAGTCTATACAAAAGCCTCAGAACAGTGTTATATGTAACTACCAAAACTACAAAAACACAACCAACATGTCCTCCAATAAGTGAGTGGATAAGTAAACTGTAGCCTAGCCAGACAACAAAATACTATTCAACAACAAGAAAACAAAAACAAATGAACTAACAAGTTATGAAATATCACAGAGAAACCTTAAGATGTATTATCAAGTAAAAGAAGCCAATTAAAAAAAAATGCTACGAATGGTGTGATTCCAACTATGTGGCACTCTAGAAAAGACAAAACTATGAAGACAGAAGATGTATCAGCAGCCCCAGGGGTTAGAGAGGGAAAATGATAGGTAGGTAGAATACACAGAATTTTAGGGTAGTCAAAACTATTCTGTAAAGCACTATAACGGTAGTACATATAATTTCCAATTTGCCAAAACCCACAGAATATACAATACCAAGAGTAAACACTAGTATAAACTATAGACTTGTGGTGATCGTGATATGTCAGTGTATGTTCACTGATGGTACAAAATGTAACATGGGAGTGGGGGACACTGATAATGATAGGGCTTGGAGAAAGGCCAGGGACTAATGAGAGCTCTATCTTTTGTTCGAGTTTGCTAATACTATTCTAAAAAATAAAGTCCATTTTATTTATTTATTTAGTCTATCATGAGGCTTGAACTCTAGGCCTGGGCACTGTCCCTCAGCTCTTCAGCTGAGGGCAAGCACTCTACCACTTGAGCCACAACATCCCTTCCAGTTTTCTGATGGTTTTATTGGAGATTAGAATATCACAGAGTTTTCTGCGTGGGCTGGCTCTGAACCACAATCCTCAGATCTCAGCCTCCTGAGTAGCTAGGATTACAGGCATGAGCCACCTGCGCCCGGTTTAAAGTCCATTTGAAAAAAAAAAACAAACAAACTTATCTGTGTTCTTGTTGAAGAGTGGGATTTTGCAAAAAGTGATGATAATTTTTTTAAAAGCTAAAAAACAAATAGCAGAACTGAAAGATTATTTGGGGGAAATTTTCTCAGAGACCACTTAACCCTAAACATAGGGTTGCTAGGTGGTGGTTTTTCACTCTGAGGAGTGTAATATATTTCACTCCCTTGCCAACATTTGGAAACATTTTATCTGCAGAGATGATAATATGGACAGGTGCCCTGCAACTCAAGACCACAAGCTATGATATGCATGTCTGAAGAAAGGCAAGCTCCATTCTTACAAATCTATTTGTTTCAAAATTTATGAACATTCAGGAGAAAGTAATTTTAAATTTTAATTTAAAAAACTCATAGAAAAGTAGAGAAGATTCTGTTACCTTATTTTTTTCCTCCATTTTAGAAACAGTTCAACTTTTGGTACACTTACAAGAGGCCTAATTTGAGAACCTTTTTCTAGTCCAACCCTCTCACTTTAGAGAAGAATCAGAAGAACTTAATTAAGTCAAGGCTCATCCTATTGGTCTCAAGTTCTGCCTCTTCCAGCTCTGAAGTCCTAAGACTTCCAATTGTTTCTTCACTGCTATAGACTAATAGCTAATTTCTTCAAAAAGAAATAATATGGAGCTTGGGAAGTATATTATAAAAAGGCACATTCCCTCAGACTCAGTTCTCCTACTTTAATTATTATTATCTGTAAAGGAAAGCATAGACCTTAACCTTTTCTTGTCATAAATTCCCATCTGTGTAGAAGTTTACAATGTAAGTGTACAGAAAGCCTCTGCCACTTGCAGGCCATACATTTTCAAATCTATTATGTTCCTCAGCAAAACAGGATTAGGTATGATGTCATAAGAATTTGTGACTATAACAAATAGAGAAAGGCAGGGTTATGATTAGTTGAAGGTTATGGGTCAAACCATAGCCTGCTAAAGGAACTGCCGACATACACCAGCTTTGAGGCAGGATTTAAAATTCTCCATGTCATAGCAAGATTATATTATATCAAATGTCTCTAGGGTTCCTTGCAAATGATCAAAACTGTGAATGTTAAATACTTAATACCACACTTCCCTTTTCTCAGCTCTACCATTTAGCTATATAAATATGGACAAGTTACTTACCTCTATTTGTTGACCCACTAGAAAAACATCAGTGACAACATTAACTACCTTTTGGTTGCTGAGTTGAATAGATGAGGGATATAAATATTTTAAAACTTAGAACAAGGCTAGATGCTTGGCTTAACTGGTAGAGCACCTGCTTAGCAAGCGTAAGGCTCTGAATTCAAACTCCAGCATCATCAAAAAGGGGGCGGGGGGGGGGAAGCTCTAGAACAGTGTCTAATACAAACACACAATGATCACTCACAAAATGTTAGTTTATACTACACCTGGGCTTCATGAACTCAGCAGTATTGTTTCCATGGTTTGCAGAAAGGCATCTATATCTGCGGTGGAAAAGACAATGACTTTGGAACCTAAGGCTTAGGATTTAGACTATGGTCCATCAAATGAGTTATCTCTGTGAGCTATTTGACTTTTAGGGCTTTAGTCTATGAAATAAGGATGATAATATTGTTTCTTTCTACATTCATTTCTGCCACAAACATTCAAAGAGACTGACTGTGTTAAAGATAAAGCATAACACATCAACCACATTGAGTAAGGTACTAGGAGGCAGTTTATGTTAGTGGTTAGGTGACAGGCTCTACTGTCAAACTAACAAAACAAACTAACTCAAATCCTGGCTCTTCCATCTGGGAGTTGTGTGTGACCTTGAGCAAACTGACTATCTGTTCTTTGCCTGTTTCCTCATTGGTAAAATTAAGATAACAGTAACTACTCTTATGAAAAAATGCTAACAGGATTAAATAAGCAAACACATGTAAAACAATTGGAACAGTACCTGCTAGAGAGCAGTGCTAAGTCAACATTGTTTGTTCAGTAAACACTGTTAGCAATATTGTGATTTAGGGCAATTATTAGCCTAATCATAGCCCTGCTACCTTGCCCAGATGGTGTTTTAGAGAACAAACTATTTGCCTCACCCACTGTCCGGCAGCTTCAGCCTCTCGGTGCCAATCCTCCACCAGGGCCACCGCTTCCTCCCCACTCCCAGGATGGTGTGCCTGCACCCAGGTCTGCATATCCCTGGGTAAGATGGCCAGGAACTGCTCCAGCACCAGCAGCTCCAGGATCTGTTCTTTGAGGCGAATCTCAGGCCTCAGCCAATGACAGCAGAGTGCCCAGAGCTGGCTGAAGGCTTCATGGGGTCCAGCTGCATCTCTATATCGAAACTGCCTGAAGCGCTGGCGGGAGACCTCAGGACCAGGACCAAGGCCAGGGTTTTGGCCCCTCTCTTGGGATTTAGATTCTGATCCCCAGGAGTCCTCCTCCAGTTTCACAGTCAAAAGGTCTTCAGGCTCTGGAGGGGGAGGGGTCTGGACCTCAGATTCCAGGGCCACAGCCATCTTCAGCTGTGCTGTCCTCATCTGGTAACCTCCTTCATCAATGATGTGTTCTTCAAAGGGGTCCTGGGGGAGGGACTAAGAAGGCAAAAATACAATGGACAGAGTAAGCAAGAGGATCCATGAGTACTACTTTCCTCACTTCCTCCAAACCTTCCACCACTTTTGCAAAGCACAGGGTGCTGAGAGATGCTCCTTTCCCATGGACAGGAAGTTAGAACAGGATCTGGAAGCAAAGCCAGCAGCCAGGTCCCTTGGGTGGACAGCACAGAGTTACATGCTTGAGTCTATGCCTAACCTTAGACTAGAACCCTGAGCCAGAACATGGAAGCAACTTCCTGTTTATGTTTCAGTCAACAGACCATGTGTTACCTCCTTGAGATACCCTGTGCCCATGCTTTCCCTGCTCACCAAAAAAATGCTTCCCAGATCTTCTGTTCCCAAAGTGGCTGGAACACACCTCTTGAGATATGAGTTCTCCCACATTATTGAAAGTATCTGTTCCTATATCCGACAGCCCCATTAGGCTATATTAATAGGACCATCCATTCTGTATAGCTAGTATCTGATGCAGTGTCCAATAAATAGCAGGCCCATTAAAAAGTTTTGTTATTTTTTATTCAAACCATAAATCGGACATGGCAAAAACCTGATGATCTATCTACTGGGCACAGTCTACATTTATTAAAGAACTATTACTGATTTTTAAACCACCACGTTTCTGAGGCACTAGTCCAAACACATTTCTGTCTCTGTTTTGCACAAGGGTTAATTTATTAGTCATTCACTCACATTGTACTGGGAGCTAAATATCCAACAATAGCTAGGCCAGAAAGTCGTTGTCTTCATGAAAGCTACCATCTAGTGAGAGACAATAATAAGCAGAGACTTTTTGGTTCCTTCATAGAGGATATCACAACCACCAGGCAAGCAGCGATACCCTCAGGCCCAAAGTCAAGAGTCTCCAATAGTTGGTATTTCCTTCTGGGAAGACTAGAAAACCCCTAAAGTGAGTCTCAAATAGAAAACAGAAAACTGAAAGGACCATATATTAAAATTTTCCCATTTCTTTCTTAGACAACTATGGGTAACAGCCTATTGTGGAGAGGAGGTCAAAATAGTGAGCCCAGACCTAGACAAGGCAATCCTCAGTCCTGAAACTATCAGGAATATCTAGGCTTCACTAGGACTAGAAAGAATGGCCATTGAGTGTCAAATGATCTACATTCATATTCTCACCAAATGGTGGCAATTCTCACCAGGCAAGCCAATGGTGTGCTATTAGGGCTTAGTTGCATTCCATTTACCTACAACCTCCACTATATTCCAAGACCAGGAAGAGTGAAATAGCATAATTGAAACAGTGCATCCAATCCAATCACCACATCTGTTACAGCATGATCATGTGAAGATGATACCCATGATTGTGCCACTCCCTACTCTGGTCTTACTTCCCTTAAGCCCTGCTTTCTGTTGAGGATTTCCAAGCACTGATTTTTGTCTAGTGTAATTTTTCATTTTCTGTGCTGATGTTAGAATGTATCTAATAAAGTATGACCCCATTGTATTCTCAATTAATAACATTGTATGCCTCAGTTCTACAAAGAAGTTTTTTGGTTTTTTTTTTTTTTGCCGGTTGTGAGGGCCTGGGCGCTGTCCCTCGGCTCTTCAGCTCAAGGCTAGCACTCTACCACTTGAGCCATAACGCCACTTCTGGCTTTTTCTGCTTATGTGGTGCTAAGGAATCAAACCCAGGGCCTCAGGCATGCAAGGCAAGCACTCTACCACTAAGCCACCTTCCCAGCCCCAAAGAAGATTCTTCTAAGGTTACACAACCAGCAAGTGGTAGAGTTAGCTAGGAGGTAGGCCCAGATTCAAATCCTCCAATGGGAGGTTTCTCTCTCTTTTTTTTTTTTGCTAGTCCTGGGGCTTGTACACATGGCCTGGGCTCTGTCTTTGAGCTTCTTTTGCTCAAGGCTAGTACTCTACCACTGCAGTGCCACTTCCAGGATTTTCTGTTTATGTGGTACTGAGGAATCGAACCCAGGGTTTCATGTGTGCTAGGCAAGTACTCTACCACTAAGCCACATTTGCAGCCCACATTGGTCTTTTAAACCATTCCTTCCCCACACATGGTAGTCATTCAGACAGCTGAAAACATGAAAATCACTTTAAAAATGAGCTAAGAAGCACCTTGGGTCCTGGGGTATTGAGTATAAATGGGAAGATGAGGAGGTTGCTTCCTCATGAACTGTAATGGGAAGCAGAAGATTCTCCTCAGGACTAGGAGAAAGGCCAAGACTGGTCTGCGACTTCCAAGCAGAATCAGGGAGCTCTCAAAGGCTGTCAGTCCCCCTTGGCTGATGTCTTAAAGCAAAATGATCTCACTTAAGGTGGTAAACCTTAGGGACATCAAATAAGTTTCATTTAGAGCATCAATTCCAATCAATTGAAGGTGACTGCCTAGAACAGAGTAGCATGCTTAGTAATATGGCTCCCAAGTTGTCTATCATGGATAAAACAGAAGTGGCAGCATACATTCCAGGTATTTGCCACCTCCTGTCTTGCCATTACCATCTGCACTGAATCAGCCTCAGCTTCTATTAGGTTCAAATATCTTAGCTAGCCTGATACTCCAGACCCTTCATGAATACCCTTCCCAGCCCAATCCTCAGCTTCTATTAGGTTCAAATATCTTAACTAGCCTGATACTCCAGACCCTTCATGAATACCCTTCCCAGCCCGATCCTCACATACCCCCATGCTTTGCTGTCAAGTATGTTTCTTCCAGCAGACAGCCAAAAAGACAGAAGAGTAAAGTTCATGCCCCTGGAAATCCATGGCAATCTGGTATAATAACAAAGTTTGCCCTGATCATCTCTATTCACACTTTCACCAAGTATCTATTGACAGAGTAACAGTTATGTTGGTTCTTGAAGAAAGAGTGGATCTCTTGACAAAGAATGGGGAGATGGGTGTTCTAAGCAGAAAGAACAACATACATAATGGTAGAAAACCAAATGGCCTTCCCAACAAATGGGGAAAACCCTTGACAGCCCTGCTGAGAGATAGGACAATCAGGCTGTGAAGGGAGTTTATGAAGGGTCCGGAGTATCAGGCTACGATGTTTAAACTTAATCTAACACGTGATGAGAGCAGGAGATGTGGAGGGATTAAATAGATCATACTGGCAACAATGTATCTGACCACTGTGGAGGCAGAAGCAAAAAGATGAACATTTCTGTGAAAGTTTTCACACAATGGGAGCAGATTCAAGACGTCTTAGAGAGAGCAAACGGAGCGACGATCCGTGAGTGTTAAAGAATACAAAAGGATCAGGTGATGTAAGTGGGCAAGGTGGATGGCGATGCCACTCACTTCCATCAGGAATACGGAAAGAAGTGCGGGTTTAGGGCAGAGCATGACAGTCCAGCCTGACAGGTTCTAATAGCGGTACCAACCAGCAGAGGATTGATAACATGTTAAATGGTCTAGGCGGGCAGATAGAAAATGAAATGCGATTTTTACGATCGGGCCCTCTTTTCTTCACGTGCCAAGGCCCCCAAATGTCCTACCTTCCCCTGGTATTCTCTTCAGACACCCCCCCCAAACACACACACACACACACACACACACACACACACACATACCCGAGGTGACTCCCCACTTCCAAAACCTGTCTTTCCCTCCTCACGCACACACAGGCTTTTCTAAGGTCTCTTTTCAGTCCCTGGGCCTCAAACTCCCTCCTCGTCCCCGACCCCTTCATGACCCTGCCCATCCCCTGACGCCCCTCACCCTCCACCCCACTAAAATTGCTTTTCTCCTCTCACATTCCCCAGCCCCCCTGTGACAGACTCTACCACCGCCTAAGCCTCCAACCCCTGCCTGAGTCTCGGATGCCCCCGCCCCACCACCCGGACTCACCCACCGAGACACCCACTTCACAACCGGGCGGAAGTGCTCCGGGGCTCACGCGGGGGATGCTGGGACGCTGAGTCCCGACGAAGCCACCCCGGGAATCTAGCTTCCTAGACCACAACTCCCAGAAGGCACCGCGCAAGAGCCGGTGAGTGGCTCCCTCTTCTGCCGTCTTTCAAATGTCATCAGCCAATAGGCATGTGTTCTTTTCATGAACTCTAGCACCGGAACAAATCGGAACAGGTTCAATGCCTGGGGGCGGAACCTGATGCGATTCTGACCATTTCTATTGGCTCCGTGGTAATGACATCCTCAAGGTGGGCGGGCACCAGAGCAAAAGGGGTAGGATTCATTGAAGACCCCCTCCACCCCCACCTCCGGCGCCCCAAGACAGCAAAGCAGAAATAATAAATAATAAGGGAAAAGCGGAGGAAACCAGATAATCAGTAGAGAATTGGAGAATCTGAGGTTCAGTTTCCAGCTTGGGATGAATTCTGAACCTTGCCTGTTAATCTGTAAAATGAGATCTACAGGAAAGCACTATGTCACCGGTTTATGTTAGAAAGTACAGCTAATATTATACATTATCCATTATTATGTAAATTAGTTTGTATAGTGCTTGGCATTTTGTGGGTGTTAATGTTAATCATTATTATAGAATATACCTGTAATGATATAATATGTAGATGTAGTGCCTTTGTTCCATTGTGAATATTTTGAGGTGTGAGCAATCATCTATGGAGTTAAAAATGTGGCTTCTGTAGTCAGATATGGATCCAAATCCCCACCCAGCTGCTTTTCTGTGTGGCCTTGAATAAGAACCTCATTGCTTTTCTTTTCTTTTCTTTTTTTAAACCTGCAAAAGCAGGTATAACAGAAACCACATGGCAGTAAAGGATTAAATGACATGATGTGGGTAAAATATGGTCCCTGGAGCTGAGCTGCTTGTGTCTAAAACTTCTCATTTTCAAGCTCACTAGCTAAAAAAATTAGTGAGTGGCACAAAGATATGAAACCTTGGACAAATTCCTAAACCTCTTCATGTTTCAATTTCCTCATCTAGAAAGTGGGGATGAATTTTTATTTTTTTTATTTTTTGGGTTCAGTTGTGGGGCCTGAACTCTGGGCCTGGGCGCTGTCCCTCAGCTCTTCAGCTCAAGGCTAGCGCTCTACCACTTGAGTCACAGCGCCACTTCCGGCTTTTTTTTTCTTTTTGCTTATGTGGGGCTGAGAAATCGAACCCAGGGCCTCAGGCATGCAAGGCAAGCGCTCTACCACTGAGCCACCTTCCCAGCCCAGGGATGAATTTAAAAAAAAAAAAAAATCTTCTGACAGGGTTGCTGAGAGAAATAAATGGGAGAAAGTAAAATAAGAGCATGGCATGTGTCTGACCCACAGAGTTCAACTATGATTCTTATTAATGGTTATGAGAATTTGGACAAATTGAAATTATCTAGCAGAAGATGGTAGTGGCTAGTGTTAAAAAAATAGGAGAATTCTATATCTTAGTTTAAATAATCTAGTTCAAATTCCTTCTCTGTGAACTATGCTTATTTAAAAGTAATGTGTTAGGGCTGGGACTGTGGCTTAGCAGTAGATGCTTGCCTAGCATGCATGAAGCTCTGGGTTCGATTCTCAGTACCACATAAAAGAAAAAGCTGGAAGTGGCACTCTGGCTCAAGTGGTAGAGTGCTAACCTTGAGCACAGAGAGGCTCAAGGACAGTGCCCAGGTCTGGCAAAAAAAGGAAAAAAAATTTATATATATATGGCAAAAAAAAAAAAAAAAAAGAAGAAGAAGAAGAAAAAGGTAATATGTCATGTAATTTTACTCAGTAGAGGTACATATAATGGCAATCTGTGAGTACTCATTATTAAAGCCTCACAACAACCCTACATGTTTGGTATTGCTGTCCCCAATTTACAAAGAAGAAATAGGAGCTTATAGAGATAAGTGACCAGCTCAAGATCATATAGGCAATACGTACCAGGGCTGGAACCCTTGGGCAAAATTCTAAGACATTGTGTGAAAAAGATGGTAGGCAGAAGGTGGGAAGGACTTTGTGGGTAGACGGTGCCACAATATGATGTACTGGGTATGTGAGAGACACCAAGAGAATGTCAGATCTGAAGGTGGAAATGCAGCTTTGCAGGTCAGGGAAGGACTCTTGCTTCAGCTGCTCTGAAGAGGAGGAACTGAAATGATGATGATCTATACCAAAAGGAAAGACACTATTAGAACACAAGAGGGCGCCCCTTACCCTAAATCCAGCATCGAATTGTTCTGTGGTTCCTCTTAGCTTTTGTCTAATTATAGACTCGCATTTTACAAAGATGAAAACTAAGGAAGTCCCCAAGAGGCCAAGTGCCCTGTTCAATATCACACAGAAATAAACAACAGAGCCTGAACTATACCTATATTCTCTCTGGTTCTGCACCCATCAGAACTTGCAAGTATTTGGTACCTTTGGTTCTCAGAACCCTCTTTCAACTGGGCTCCAATTATGCAATATAAATCAACACTGGTTGCTGCCTCCAGGGCCTGATCTCCAAATTTTTCCAATCAGACACTCCTATGGGTAAAACAATTGGAAGTACATCCTTCCAGCCTGTACACATTGACATAAATGATTTACATGTAATAATAGCTAACCCTCATTGAATATTTATAATGCATTATTAGCTCCTACTCTCAGTGCTTCAACCATATTAACTCATTTGATCCTCATGAAATCCTCTGAGAATGTGTGTAATGCTATCACATCTTTTAGAACACCAAGAGGAAAATGAGGTACAGAGAAGTTCAGTAGCATCCCAAAGTCACATGGCTAAAAAGCAAGCAGTTTAGCTTCTAAATAAGGTGAGTTGGAAGAAAGTAAGGAAAGTAGGAAGGAAGGAAGAAAGAAAGGAAGGAAGGAAGGAAGGAAGAAAGGAGAGAAAGATAAAGAAAGAAGGAAGGAAGAGCAATCAAGCCAAGCATTTGATGAAATTAGAAAATTCTGGAGGATTTAGAGATCCTGAGATCTTATCACATACCACATGGCCACCTGCTACCTCCCAAGTTTTCTCATTCAGCCTCCAGAGCCTCCCAAAGCCTGGCTGGTTCACAAATTCAGCTTTTGTTGTCCCAAGTGAGCCACTGCCTTTACAAGCAGCCCTGCTATGGCAGTGAACATCATAAACAGGACATCCAGCCCCTGCAGTTGCTGGCCCATCCCTGTAACTGCCTCAATTTTCATGTGGTCCATACACAGAGTTCCTAGTTGGAGGTATTAACAGGCACAAGGATCAGCCATCTTTAGCTGTCTGTTGAATCCCAGATTCAATATGTCCAGATCCAAGCATCCCCAAAGGAGGAGTCATACACCAGATCTGGAAAGATGTGAGCCAGCTAATTCACATCCTGGAGACACCTATACTCAACAATCAGCTGTGGTAAACAAGAGGTAATTGGACACCCAAGTTGCCATTCAACCATGGGCCCAAGAACTTAAGTTGCTTTGGAGAATCTCAAAGACATTGGGAGATCAGAAGAAGTTATGAAGTTATCTAGGTCCCAAAGAGCTCCTCACAGGAATAGAGTTAAATGCAGATTCAGCCTCAGGTAGTTGAGCCCAGGGAAGTTGAAGAATGCATCCTGGGGCAGAACAGAAATTGAAGGCAGAGATCTTCCAAGACCTGTATCAGGTTGGCCACTAATTGGAATCAATCCAGTTTGTGGTCAGAAGAACAGGAGCAAACCAAACAACATTAAGGGTCTACCCATATAAAAGCAGAATAAGAGCCTCTCTCAGCTGCCCTCTCTTTTCCAGAGAGGAACTCAGACCTGCTCATCCCTGCTCACTCATGCATGCGCATACACAGTACTCACAGCCATGACAGGATTTACATCCATCAGTGTACCCAGGAGGGCCAGGAGAAGGGTCAAAGGGCCACAGTGCTTCGAACTGTAGAACTTCTAGGGGATTGAATGGGACAGTTGGACCCAACTAGGAGATGCTTTCCACTGAGGTTCCAAGGATCAGGGAAAGGAGGATGTACACTAGTGATAATCTGGTTGGGAGAATCCAGGCACAAGATGTGGGGCTGTTCAACAAGGATTTTCACTCTGCCATTACTGTGGGCAGTTATTTCACTTCTGTGAGCTTCAGAATGCTCATGTGTAGAAGGAGCACACCGAGCTCTGTTTTAAAAGATTGCTTCAGAGTGGAATTCTCATCACTTCCTTTACTACTTCCTTCTCTGGTTCCTAATAGAAAAGAGTTCTTGCTTTTTAAAGCCTACAGATGTTTTATAAGCAAAACAATGCACCAACACAATGCCATTGTATGCAGCTTGTAATATTCCACATAGAAAATTCCAGAAAGCCTCGGCTTCCGCTTTAACCATGAGGGCTGGGAGTGGAGAGGGCTCCGTTCATGCCATATGGGCTGGAGCAAGAAAGGAAAATCTCTACAGCCTTGACCTTGATATGAACTACCAGGATAGAGCTGGGACCCAAGGGAGAAAAAGAAAGGCGCTTTATGATTATCTTACTGCAGTAACCCATTCAATACAAGTCAACATCTGTTCATGATTTTGAAAAAAAAAATAAACACAGAGGAGAAAATTGCTTGACTTTAAAAGGACTATCTATCCCAGATCTACAGCAAATATAATTCTAAATGCATTCAATTGAAAGCCAGGAATGAGAAAACTATTATTTCTGCTCAGTATCATAATGCAGACCGTCATGGAGATGGGGATTGGGACTCGTGTACTGCCTGAGAAGTTGAAGCAGCAGGCAGCTCTGGCTGTAGAGGATATACTGGTGATGGCCCCAACCTCTTTGGCCAAAAGTAACCCCCTTCTCCTGTGGTTACAGTGGAGATGGAGATCTAATTGTTTGCTTGATTTCCCCAGGCTCCTGAATGATAGTTTACTTCTAAAAGGGCTGAGACCAGCAGGCAGAGAGCCAGCTGAATTCCCTCTGTCCTCTTCCTCCAATGAAAAAAGCAGTGGTGTTTCCTATCTTACACTCTCTGATTCACTCTGGGGACATGGATCAGTGTGGACGTTTGACACCTCTGGGTGTACAAACTGGGGTTGGGAAACAGCTTTGGATTGAGCAGGAATTATCCAGATCATCAGGCAACAAAGGTCTAGAGCCAGCAGCAGCTTTGAATATGTAAAGAAGGGAATTTTGTAGACCAAATACAGCCCTAATGTTGGCGATATTCTCTCTCTTTTTTTTTTTTTTGTCGGTCATGGAGCCTGAACTCTGGGCCTAGGCACTGCCCCTCAGCTCTTCAGCTCAAGGCTAGCTCTACCATTTGAGCCACAGCACGACTTCTGGCCTTTTCTGCTTATGTGGTGCTGAGGAATCAAACCCAGGGCCTCAGGCATGCAAGGCAAGCACTCTACCACTGAGCCACCTTCCCAGCCCCGGCGATATTCTCTTAACCCAGACCAGTTTTCAATCTGCAAAGTGGGATATGAGAGTAACTCTATTAGACTCCAGATAGAATCAACCCCCTTCCCCAGTCTGATGGGTTCAGGTATTAGAAGAACCAAGGAAGAGACTTCTTCCATTTTTACTGTATTTTTAGTACTTTTTTAAACTTTTATTTTAATTTGGGGCTTTCATTTTATTACATTTTTTAGTGCCAATGTTAGGTGCTTAAACTCAGAGTCAGAGTCCTCTCCCTTGCTTAGCTTTTTGGCTCAAGGTTGATGCTCTACTACTTGAGCCATAGCTCTATTCCCCCAGGTTTTGAATGGTTAATTAGAGATAAGAGTCTGGCAGACTTTTCTGCCCTAGATAGGTTCCAACCTTGATCCTCAGATCTCGGCCTCCTGAGAAGCTCCCCTGGTGGGTGGGTATTATCCCTCTGAACTTCTTTCTTATTCCTACTTGGTAAGCCCAAGGTAAGCCTACTTGGAGGCCCACCTGCCTCCTGTGGTGAAATGCTGTCCTTGGAGTTAACCACCCTAGCATCCTGTCATCCCTGCTAACTTGAGGGAGCTCAATTCCTACCATCATCCTCAGCTTCACTTCTCAAGCTCCCAGTTCTCCTTTCACTAATGCCTTCACAAAGTGATTGTCTTCAGAGTCCATTCTGGGACTACATTTAGCGGGTAGGAGACACATTGTGCACAGAAGCATACTCAATATTCCAACCTCCCGCTGGGAAGGTGGCTCAGTGGTAGAGTGCTTGCCTTGCATGCCTGAGGCCCTGGGTTTGATTCCTTAGCACCACAAAAGCAGAAAAAGCTAGAAGTGGCGCTGTGGCTCAAGTGGTAGAGTGCTAGCCTTGAGCTGAAGAGCTGAGGGACAGTGCCCAGGCCGGGAGTTCAGGCCCAACATCCGACAAAAATAAAAACAAAACAAAACAAAATATTTCAACCTTCCTTCTATTTTACAGCAAGGAATTTATAACATCTTATCTTTGTTCAGTATATTGTGTTTAGTCCAACAGTCAACTAACTAAACAAACAGAACTTTCTAGTTACTCAAAAGAGCCTATTGAAACAAGAATAAACACATACATCAAGAAATCCAGTGCAATCTAACATCATCTTATTCCCTCCTTAGACATTTCATTCTAGGTGATTAGAAGTCTGATTGTTTCACCAATGTCATGTGTTTGTGCACATTCACATGTACATGTGTGTGTGTGTGTGTGTGTGTGTGTGTGTTGATTCTACAGCATGAACTAAGGGCTTTGTGCTCTTGCTTGGCTGGTACTCTACCACTTGTGTAACACCTCCATATCTGGCTTTTTGCTGGTTAATTGGAGACAGTCTCTGGGATTTGTCTAATTGGGATAGCTTCAAACCATGATCTTTAGATCTCAGCTGGAATAATAGGTCTGAGTAGCTGGAATTACAAATGTGAGCCACCAATATCTTCATAACTTGTCACAGTCCTATTGCTTAAAGCTGGATTTTTCACTGCTTTTGGTGCCAGTGGGCCCAAAGTCCCAATTCTCAGACTTACAACCTCTTTTCATGAGGAACTTGTTGTCAACAACTATTCTTTGAACAAATTTCTACATCAGTTGGGGATTAATTATGTGTGTGAATCTACCTCTAGTGGATTACTCAGAACAGGATCCTATGAAAAAAGGATTTTGGTTAGTACATGGAGCCCTCAGGGAAATTGAGAAACAGACCTAGTGGCCACACTGCAGAATTGGTCCAGTGGGAACAGCATTCTGAGATTATCCTACCTGCCCAGGCTCCTAGATTTTAAACACAGGAGCTACTTCCAGGTATAGCTGGCTATTTTCTACTCTCTCTGTTCCTTTACCAAAGAGAGATTCTGCTTCCTCCCTATTTTGTGAGTGTGTGTGTGTGTGTCTGTGCGCGCGCACTCATGCACGTGCACGTGAGTGTGTGTACGCATGTACTCTAGTACTTGGACTTGAACTCAGGGCCTGGGAACTGTCCCTGGGCTTTTGTGTTCAAGACTAGCACTCTACCACTTGAGCCACAGCTCCAGCTCTTTGTGGTGAATTAGAAATAAGAGTCTTATGAACTTTCCTGCCTCATAAGTAGCTAGGATTACAGGTGTGAAGCACTGGTGCCTGGCTTCTCTCTTACATTTTAAAATCATACTTTACAATTCATAGTTCACCTGATGGGTTGATACTAGTCCACAGGTCTGCACTACAACCCAAGAGATATTGAGAGGGTAAGTCTTTGTCATTTTCATTTCTCTGGAGAGAAACACACTCCTTTCCTATGGGGAAGTAAACCCTCTCCCTCTGAAAGGAAACATAGAAGAACATGAATGCTAGAGAACCAAAGATACGGTAAATATCCATTACCTGTATGAAACTTCAGGTTTATGATGCATACCTAGAACTGTGTGGTTCTTAGACACTTCTGATATTTTCTTCCATGTAAAGGAACTCCCCTGAGCACAGTGGGGCTGATTTTCGCCTCCTTTGGAAGGAAGTAGGGCCTAAATTAATGATGAGTTTGAGGGAGATGATGGGAATGTGTGGTGCTGACTTCCTCTTTCCTTTCCTATAGGGAGCACACATTTCAATCCACTCCTCTGGGTTCCAGGTTTTGTAAGGACAAACCCCACATGGAGAAATCTACATATATCCCATTTACCGTCTTTAACTGGATAGATAAAACTAAGTTTGGAAGTTACTATCAGGAAGCCTACACATGTCAGCAGCTCCAAGACAGTTCCAATGTGAACTTTTGATATGTTTTTCCATCCTTAGTCAAGGATGGTAAAGAAGCTTCCTCAATGCCCACGCCCAACATTTATTAGTGATATACAGGTAAATATAGCAGTCTGTATCCTTGGGGAGTTCCTAATCTAGTGAGAGGGGAGACATACAGATTATTAGAATAAAGCATGATGCTGAGCTCTTTGTTTGGCTAATCCCTTCCCTGACATGATGTAAAGCATTTAGTAACGAATGCAAACTGTAACTCTAACCCTTCTGTACATCATCTTTAGAATAGAAATTAAAAAATTTAAAAACCAAAGAGTGAGCTACAAATAGAAACAATAACAACAGCAACAACAAAAGAATACTTGTCAACTTTACCTTTTGATTTTTACTTATTTGACTTTTACTTATTGAAGATGCAATCTTCAGTCAAACAGAAAGGAAGAAAATATTAGAACTGCCTCCATTTCCCTAGGTTATGGTAGACAGGAAATGAACTTGCTTTACTCTAATTTCCCAAATGAGGGGAGGGCATGAGGGAGAAGGGGATGTTTGATAGAAAGTTCTTTGTGATTCCTGCCCACATCTCTTTCCTTTCCCGTCATCTTTCATAGATTGCAGAGAGTTATAAACTGATCCAGAGAGGCCCTCTGAGTTACTTGGGCCCACATTTTTCTGTGTTCATCAGATTTTAGTCATTGTGACAGAAATGAGACACAGATGCGGGGCGGGGAGAAGAGAGGAGAGAAAGAAGAGGCAAGGGACAAGATACAGCCCCCAAAAGCACAGCTCCCAAAGACACACTCCCTTTAGCTAGGTCTTAGCTCTTATGTTCCCATCACCTTCCAATAGCCAATCAAACTGTGAGCCCATCACTGATGAAGTCAGAGCCTTCATAATTCAATCACTTCCCCAAAAACCCCACCTCCAAACATCACAGCATTGGAAACCAATGAGTCTTTAGGGGACATTCAAGTCCAAATCATAGCACTTTTCAGACCTTCTATCTGTTCAAAGTCATGTGTTTTTACAATAGGTGGTTCTTTGGTCTGAAGCTTTGCCCATTTTGTGTTTGAGAAAAACTTCTCTCTCTCTCTCCTTCTCTCCCTCCCCCCCTCTCTCCCATTTCTCTCTTTCTCTCTCTCTCATTGTTTAATTTCTACCATAGAACTCATGGTATTTTTTCATACTTATTTTTAAAAATTGTCTGCTTTTACCACTAGAATTAAATTCTACAGTCTTAGAGGTTTTATGGTTTTGTTCAGTGTGCACATGCAAAGCATATGTACTATTTTGCTAACCATGAGTTAATGCTAAAAAAAAAAACTGATGGGTTTGCATATGGGTCTCCATTTCAGGAACTTATTGCTTGAGATAAAACAATTCTCCTAGGCCATTGGGAGGTTTTGCTTTCTCACCCTATTTGCTTAGTAGATAAGATGACTACACAAAACAAACCAAAACACTTTGAAGTACTGCCAATAATGAACAGACAGACCATCACTTGGTAATATTATAAAAATACAATAGAACTTAAGGCCAAATCATTACATGAGATTAAAGAGGGTCATGGAAGGAAAATTTGATAGAAGAGCAGTTTTAGTTTTCATTTGTTTATCTCATGGACGATAGCTTGCTGTGTACACTGTACACAGTGGCTTGAAATAATCACTGAACAAAAGATAGAAAATCCTTTAGAGGCCCGGCACTGGTGGCTCATGCCTGTAATCCTAGCTACTCAGGAGGCTGAGATCTGAGGATCGCGGTTCAAAGTCAGCCCGGGCAGGAGAGACCGTGAGACTCCTATCTCCAATAAACCACCAGAAAACTGGAAGTGGCGCTGTAGCTCAAGTGGTAGAGCGCTCGCCTTGAGCTGAAGAGCTGAGGGACAGCGCCCAGGCCCAGAGTTCAAGCCCCACAGCTGACAAAAAAAAAAGAAAAAAGAAAATCCTTTAGATCGTAGAGCTTAATTATAATGGGAAAAATAAAGTAAAATCAGGAATTCTAGGGAAGAAATTAAACAATGGTGGAAATGGAAAAGAACAAAGTTAAGGGGAGAGATTCAGTTTTGTTTTGTTTTGTCAGTCATGGGGCTTGAACTCAGTCATGGGGCTTGAACTCAGGTTGTAGGTGCTATTTTCACTCAAGACTAGCACTCTACCACTTTGAACCACAGCGCCACTTCCAGTTTTCTGGTGTTTAACTGGAGATAAGTGTCTCACAGGCTTTCCTGCCCGTCTCCCCCCGCCCCCACCAGCTGGCTTCCAACTGCAATCATCAGATCTCAGTTTTCTGAGTAGCTAGGATTACAGGCGTGTGCCACCAGTGCCCAGCTGAGATTCAGTTTTAAATAAGGAGTAGGCTTGACCCATTTGATAAAAAGTCAGGAAGCCAAGGTGGCTGAAGAAGCTTAGCCAAGGGAATAGTAGAAGATAGGGTTGATGTAGGGGCAACAGAAAGTTCCAGATAGAGCTGGGAGCAAGTGGCTCACGCCTGTAATCCTAGCTACTCAGGAGGCTGAGATCTGAGGATCTCGGTTCAAAGCCAGCCCGGGCAGGAAAAGTCCGTGAGACTCTTAGCTCTAATAAACCACTAGAAAACCAGAAGTGGTGCTGTGGCTCAAGCAGTAGAGTGCTCTCCTTGAGTTGAAGAGCTGAGGGACGGCGCCCAAGCCCAGAGTTCAAGCTCCACGACCGACAAAAAAAAAAAGTTCCAGATAGTACTGATAAATTGTTGTTAGGACTTTCATGGGTATTTTTGTGCAGATATGCCACTACTGGGACTTGAACTCAGGGCCTCTCACTCTATTCATAGCTGGGGCTCTTCCAGTCAAGCCAAACCTTCACTTCTGGCTTTCTGCTGACTAATTGAAGACAAGAGTTTTATCTACTGAATTCGAAGCAAGATTCTCAGGTTTCATCCTCTTGAGTAGCTAGGATTATAGATATGAGCTATTGGTGTCCAGTTTAGGAATTTGAATAAGAAGAGGGGTTGTTGTAGGGGTTTGAGCAGAAAATGGCAATCTTATTTATATTATAAACAATCTTTTAGGCTATTCTGAAAGAGTGCTGGAGGGGATGAGTATCAAAGAGAGTGGAGTGATAAGCAAGAAACTATTGCAACAATTCAGGAGAATGTTGGCTAGAGCCATGATGACAGTCTTGGGTTTGAGTTAAGACATGGTTAGATTCTAGATGTATTTTGAAGGTAAAAGATGATGTCAAGACTGTGGGACAAGTTTAGAAGAATTTAAGAGTTTTCTTTGAGGTGTTAAGCTTAAAATGACTAATATATAGCAAGTGGTAGTTCAATCGTGTAAAGTATTAGACCATTTACTTAGGTGTATGTGTATGTGCATATATGTATGCATTCCTTGTGTGGTATTATGCATATATACACATAGATATATTGTGTTTAGACCTACTTCTATCCTTTAGCAGCCATGTGACCTTGGCAAGTCACCTAACTTCTTTGGAATGTAGAAATAATCAGGCCTATTTCCTGGGGTGAGGGGTTTAAAATCATGTCTAGAATTTGCTTGACACTCTGCCTAACAAAACACACTTTTTCCCAGGCTGCAAATGTGGCTTAGGGTAGAGTACATGCCTTGGGTTCAATTCCTCAGTACCACATAAGCAGAAAAAGCTGGAAGTGGTGCTGTGGCTCAAATGGTAGAGTGTTAGCCTTGAGCAAAAGAAACTCAGGGATGGGGGGGAGAAAATAAAAAAAAGAAGCAGCTCAGGGGCAGTGTCCAGGCCCTGAGTTCAAGTACTAGGACTGGCAAAAGAAATGCTTTCTAATTCCTCTCCTTTGTCATGTGAGCAGATCTCAAAGACCTGCTATTAAGAATGAAAGAGAAGTAGTACAATAAGACTTCCAAAGCTGAGTTAGCCAAATCTCCATCTGGCTTTCATTCTGAGGATACCCACCCTGGGAGCCAAGCCACTGTGCTGTGGAAAGGTCCAGGGCACAAGGAGGGCATCTGTAGGTTCCAGCTACCTGGCTAAGGCCTCAACCTCCACTACCAGACTTGAAAGCTTCAGAACCTTCAGATAATTCCAGCTGTCCCAGCTAATGCTGAATGGAGCTGAGATGAGCTGTTCTTGCCAGGCCCTATCCAAATTGTAAGTTTGTGAGTAAAATGAATGTCATTTGGGGTTGGTGTGATGGCTGGGACTCTGTTTGGGGGGAGACAGAGGTTTATGATGCATTTGCACCCAGAAAATCCATTTATAAAAACAGATCCTTTATCAACAGACATCCTCAGCTATTTGTCAGTGACTCTGACCAGAAGTCTTCCTGAAGCTGGGCATGATGGTGCACATCTATAACAGCAACACTGGAGGAAGCTGAGGCAGGAGGATTGGGAGGTCTGGGCCAGCCTGGACTGCATAGTGAGACCTTGTCTCAAAAAAAGTAAAAAATCATCCAGGAGAGCATGTCATCTCCAGGGAGTCACCCACCCAGACACCTTGAAATAATCGTAATCTGACCTCTCAAACCCAGTTTTCCACCAGGTCCTCATGTTCATCCCTATGAGGCATGCTATATCCAACTCTATCTCAGCTTTTTCTTATATTAGTCCTTCTGTATGAGCTACCTTTCCTCCCTTGGACTCCAGGAGTCTGGATTTCCAATTGCCTCCTTTCAAATATTCATGGGCTTCCTTCTTCCCTACCTAAGGCAAAATTCAAGACCTTCCTGTGTAAAGAACTTCTTCCCACTTCCTTAAACCTGGAGGTCTCGACCACATCCCACAATCATGCAGAACACAGTAATTTTGAGCTGTGAAATCCCAGAAGATGAGAAAGGAAGGCAGAGAGAAGGTGGCCACCCCAAGCTGATAACCTCAGCTGCCGATGCAGAGTAAAGAGAAAAGAATCTTGATGAATCTGTACACATGATTTGGAGTATTGCATCAACTCTAGCCCTACCTCCCCCACCACTGAGTTTTACTGGTTCTCAAAGCATATCTAACTTATGTTTGAAACACACACACACACACACACACACACACACACACACACACATCTGTTCCCACAGTGGCCCTGCCATTTCCCTGCTATTTTGCTGACCCCATGGTCTCTCTGTCTTCCTCCTCCAACCTCTGAAGAGCTTCATCCCTCCTTCCAAGACAAATTGCATATAGCTCCTCCTGCCTGGCATAGCTGTTGCTTGCAGATGCCCAAAGCCACACTGCCAGGGCTCAGAACAAATATGGCATGGCCTGCTCAGCTGCAGCTTCCTGAGGCACTGTTCCACCAGATGCACCCCCAGCCCAGCATCTCCCTGAGCCCCCTCATTGATGTGCAATGGATGGAGGCAGGATGGGACAGATGGACTGTGCATTTGTTTGTTAGAAGTGTTGTAACAAAGCACTGCCTAAAGCAGTAGCTAGACAACAGAAGTCATTGGCTCCATTTTGGAGATATGAGATCAGGATGTGGTCAAGAATATTCCTTTTGAGGTTTATGAGGGGGAGTGAGCCTCTGTCCTTGGTTTATGCATGGATTTCCTCTCAGAAATTCTTCACATTATCTTCTACAATGTGGGCTATCTGTGATTAAATTCTCCCTTTTTATAAGAATACCAGTCAGAAAGCCAGACACCAGTGGTTCACACCTATAATCCTAGCTACACAGGAGGTAAGATCCAAGGATCACGGATCACCATTCAAAGCCAACCTGGGAAGGAAGGTTTGTGAGACTCTTATCTGCATTTAAACACACACACACACACAACACACACCCAGGAAGTGGATCTATGGCTCCAGTGGTAGAACATTATTCTTAATCACAAAAGCTCAGGGACAGTGCCCAGGCCCTAAGTTCAAGCCCCACAATCAACAACAAAACAACAACAACAAAAATACCCCAGAATACCAGTCATGCCATCTCTTGTACATCTGTCTTGACGTCACACCAGAAAGATGACATCACACTCAACATTGGCTCCCTGGGATTAAGTCTCACATGCTCTACTTGTCTCTAATCTGTCTCTTGCCGGACTTGTGCCTGCCACCATCTTGATCAAAACCTAGGCCTTGATCCTGGGCCTTGCCTTTTATTCTTCTACATCTCTCAGTGAAGGTCTCAGCTCTTGTCTGTGGTCCTTTCCACAAAGGCCTCTCTGACTTGAGGCAATTGCTCTTTCCTCTCAGACCTTTAAAGTTGGAGATACCCTAGGATCAGAACTATCTCCTGTGGTTTCCCTAATCCCTGCTCACACCTTTACAAAGATCTTTCATTCATCCTTTCCCAAATTGCCCGTTATGAGCCCATCAACTGAGTTCTGATGGGATCCTGGGTCCCTAAAAAGTATAATTCAGATATCCCTTTGGACTTCACTGGCTTACAACTATAAATGAAACTATAATATAATTTCAATATAGATATTGACATTTCAACCCTGCACCAACTGTGAACACTTGTTGCATCATGGGTCCTAGGGACCTATGACAGAGGCTGGCATACATGGCAGGTCAACAATGTTAGTCCTCTTCTTGGATAAGGTTCTCCAGTGGCTCTGAAATGACCTCCAAATAAAGCCGTATGTTCAATGCAACTTTGCATTGGTTCTCTGTTACTATATCTCTACCTTCAGCCATATCAAATCACTTTCAGGTCACCAAATAAGCTACTTCTCTCATGCTTGCAGGCTTTGCAAACATGCTTCATCTATGTGACTGTGGTCAAGAAAAAGTAGGAAGCAAGGGTGAGGATGGTGGAGATGGCAAGAATACCACTTTGCGTGTACTTTGCATATATTTTCACGTGATTTGCTTACATTGGCATGCGTTTTACACATGTTGTTTCAGACATCATAATAGTGATGTAAGTAAAGTCTGCTCTTTCTATCTTACGGTTGAGAAAGCCAAGGCTTCTGAAATTAAGTAACTTGCTTCAGATTACTCCGGTAGGAAGTGGCAAAGTAAGGATTTGAATCCAAATCTATTTCACTAAAAAAGAAAGAAAGGAAGAAAAAGAAACAACAACAATCAAAGGGGAAAATACCCAACAACAACAGTCTATCTAAGCCCTGCTATTTCTTTGCTAGTTTTTAGAATTCAGCCTCTAGAGATATCCAGACTCATTTAAATGTAAGACTCTACTATCTCCTAAGTGGACAGCCATGAACCAGTCACTCAACCTCACTTAAGCCTCGGTTTCCTCATCTGTAAAATGAGTTAGAGCCAACCTAGGAAGGTTGCTGTGAGATTAAAATGAAATCATGGGCCAGGCACTGATGGCTCATGCCTGTAATCCTAGCTACTGAGGAGGATGAGATCTGAGAATCATGGTTCAAAGTCAGCCTGGGCAGAAAAGGCCCTGAGACACTCCCACTCCCACCCCTCCACCCCACTCACCCCATCCAGTTCAGTGCTTCATGAATGCTAGTCAGGCACTCTACCACTAAGCCACATTCCCAATCCAGAACTGAGAGACTCTTATCACCAATTAACCACTCAAAATCCAGAAGTGATGCTGTGGCTCAAAGTGGTAAAGCACTAACCTTGAACAAAAGAACTCAGGGACGGCACCCAATCCCTGAGTTCAAAAGCCCCATGACTGATTGAAAAAAAAAAATGAAATCATGGGTATAAAGGGTTTGACATGTGCCTAGCTTGTTGTATGGTATGAAAGTAAATGTTCTTCATTTGCTGTCATTACTTCTACCTTCTGCAAATAGTTGTCTCTCTCCTACCCTGTCCACAAGAGCTCTGTGTCTTGTCATAGACACAGTTTAAGAGCTGCTTCTCTACAGATCGCTAGGGGCCAGGCCTACACGAGTCTGTGGAATAGCCTATGATTGATCCCAGTTAGAGCTGGGCAGGTCCTGTCTTCTTTGGCTGAGGCCTCAGGAAGCAGGATGCTGCCTGATTTATGTCCCCATTGCACCAGGGCTGACCTGGAGGCCTCTACGTGTTCTAGCATCAGACAAGGCCATAAAATGAAATTGGTGCTGCAGGTTTGTTCTTTTAGAGCCAAGCTCTACACTATGCATCCATCTTAGGTCAGTGCCCTGCAGGATGCTCCCCGGGAAATGGTGTATGTGACTGCCCTGTGTGGTCAGTCTGCTGGGAATTCAGGATCCCTGGCCTAACAGCCAGGGACAATAAACAGAAGGAACATTGTGGTCTCATGTGTTTTGGTAATTTCAGTGACCATCTAATTGCAAATATCCCCCAATCTACCTCCTTCCAGCCTTGGTCTCAGCTGTCTACTGGCTTGCTGGACACTTTCTCCTACATTCTCCACAGTTGTAAAACTGAACTCATCTTCAGCCTTTGCTGCTCCTTCTCTTCTTGGCTCTACAGAGATCTAAGAAATCTGCCTCCTCATGGTGGGACACAGCATCTTCAAATCCTTCCTTTGCAAGTTTACCATCTCTTCATGTCACTGCATGTCTTCTGAAATCAACTGGAAACTCCTGAAATCCAGGGACCATCGTCACTAGAGTTAAGTGGTGTCCACTTACCTGACTTACACATTTCTATCAGGATAAAAGACATGTAACAGGACCCAGGGTTGATAATGGAGCTGGTCTTAAGAAGAGAAATGCAATCTGGACCATTAGTGTTCTGAGAATCTGAGCACTGGCTTTTATTTTCTCTCTGCAGATTGACTAGCTCTTTCCTTTTCCTGAT
Organism: Dipodomys ordii; assembly: GCF_000151885.1. Taxonomy (NCBI): domain Eukaryota; kingdom Metazoa; phylum Chordata; class Mammalia; order Rodentia; family Heteromyidae; genus Dipodomys; species Dipodomys ordii. Next base: position 1,244,729 of record NW_012267267.1, read on the forward strand.
CTACATGGTGGAAAGTGTCCACTGGTGACAGTTCTTGCATTTAGATCACCTCCATTTAAGAAACAGAGTAGGCAGAAAGCTTCCAGGGGCATGGAGACAGGATATGATTGGCTCAGCTTGGGTCAGGTCTTTTGTGGTCTGAAGTGAAGGACAGACCACAGGTATATTGTTCTCTCAGCTCTGGCAGTGCAGGAGGAAGGTGAGGCCATTCCTAAAATTATATTCCAATTTCTCACATGAACCAGTTCCAGAGGCAGAATAACCACTTGGCCAGGTTTAGTCACAGCAATGATCCCCTTCCTTTCTTTCTTCCTTTCTTTCTTTTTTTTCTTTTTGTCAGTCGTGGGGCTTGAACTCTGGGCTTGGGCACTATCCCTCAGCTCTTCAACTCAAGGTGAGCCTCTACTGCTTGAGCCACAGCTTAACTTTTGGTTTTCTAGTGGTTTACTGGAGATAAGAGTCTCATGGACTTTCCTGCCCGGGCTGGCTTTGAACCGTGATCCTCAGATCTCAGCCTCCTGAGTAGCTAGGATTATAAGCGTGAGCCACCAACACCCGGCTCTGATCCCATTTCTTTGGTACTATTTTCCCCTGTTGGTTAAACTTTCATTGCTGTGACAAATACCTGAGAGAAAAAACTTAAAGAAGGAAAGACTTATTTTTAGCTCACAGTTTCGGAGATTTTAGTCCTTGAGCCCTTGGGTCCATTGATTCTGGGTATAAGGTAGGACTATGACAGCAGGATCATGTGGTGGGAACAGGTAGCTACTCATCTCAAAGCAGACAGGAAACAGGAAGAAAGGGGCCAGAGACTCTCAAAGACATAAACCTCCCAAATAAATTCCAGCTAGGTGGGCCAGTAGGTCCCCACCTCCTCAAGTTTCTACTACCAGCTAGGAACCAACTCCCACACATATGATCCTCTGGGGGACATTTCACATTCAAACTACAACAGTATTATAAATCTTTTTATGTACTATGAATTAATCTTTATATCAAATCAGTACACTGGGTACTATTATTCGTGTGTGTGTGTGTGTGTGTGTGTGTGTGTGTGTGTATGTATGTATGTGTGTGTGTGTATGAATGCACCAATTGTGGGACTTGAACTCAGGGACTAGGCACTGTTCCTGAGCTTCTTTTGCTCAAGTTAGAGCTCTGCAACTTAAGCAACAGCTTCATTTTTGGCTTTTTTTTGGTAGTTTATTGGAGATAAGAGTCTCACAGACTTTCCTGTCTGAGCTGGCTTGAACTGTGATCCTCAGATCTCAGCCCCTGAGTATCTAGGATTACAGGCATGAGCCTACCCCACATCGGGCATCTATTCACTTTTATATGTAAGATTCAGAGACAAAGGAAGGTTAAGAAATTCACCCAGAGCCAAGTGCCAGTGATTCATGCCTATAATCCTAGCTACTCAGGAAGCTGAGATCTGAGGATCATGGTTCAAAGCCAGCCTACGTAGGAAAGTCTACAACACTCTTATCTCCAATTAACTACTAAAAAGCTGGAAGTAAAGCTGTGGCTCAATTAGTAGAGCATTAGCCTTGAGTGAAAAGGGGTAGTGCTCAGGTACTGAGTTCAAAGTGCAAGTACAAAAAAAAATTTGAGGGCTGGGAAGGTGACTCAGTGGTAGAGTGCTTGCCTTGCATGCATGAAGCTCTGGGTTCGATTCCTCAGCACCACATAAGCAGAAAAACCAGAAGTGGCACTGTGGCTCAAGTGGTAGAGTGCTAGCCTTAAGCTGAAGGGCTGAGGGACAGCGCCCAGGCCCAGAGTTCAGGCCCCACGACCGTCAAAAAAAAAAAAATTAAAAAGGAAGGAAGGAAGGAGGGGATAAAAGGGGAAAAAGGGGAAGGGAAGGGAAGAGAACCAAACTCACTGAGCTGACAGCACAACCATTCTAAGTTTAAGCAGTCTTGCTCAGTCACTGTATCACACTACTTCTCAAGATGTCGGAAGTCACCCTCAAACTAATGGAATCAGAATCCCTAGGGAAAGGCCTAGGGAATCATCACTTTCACAATTGCATAAGTGATTCTGATGCACAGCCAGAAATTAGGCCTAAAACGGCCAATCTAAAACTCAGCAGCAAAGCCTGGGGCCATGTGGTTAGAACAAGGCTGTTTCCCAGGATTTTAAAGTTTATCTAATTATATGAACATAAGGCCTGCTGAATAATGTTCACTGATTGTAACCTTTTCACAAGGGAGAAACTCAAATCAAGATCTATTACAAAAAGAAACCACCTCTGGGGATCTTCAGGCCAAAGACCTGCTCAGGGGACTTGCAGATGAGACATCTTCTCAATGGACTCCAGCTTGCAGGCCCCCATCCTGGGGAGAGTCAGGACTGATGGTACCTGCCCTAGTTCCTGGACTTTGATCTCCCATCTGACCTCCTTCTCACCCCTGCTCTGTTCTGACACCTCCTGCTGGGTTGACCTCATCTCTGACCCCAGTCTGCCCCAGTTTTCAGCCTCACTGCTCTAGGCTGATATCTCACATCCCATCATGACAGCTTGAGACAGGACAATATTTGTATCAGCCAACCATATTAGGCTCAAATGCCATCTCTTGTAATGATGCAATGGCAAATGGAATATTCATTTCAACAGAAATGTGTGTGACTCAGAATGGAATTCCAGTATCTTAAACCAACTCAACACTCCCCAATCACGAAATATAGACACAATAAGACTGAAATAGCCATTGGCACCGACTGGAGCTCATGCTTCCATCTTGGGGAGAAAAAAAAGTTTTTTGAGGACAAGCTCTATGATGGCTTTTGTATTAACATTGGAGATGGAAAAAAACCCATTATCTCTATCCTCAAAGAATTTTCTAATATTTCATTCTGCTGTTATATCCAGAAATAATTTTCTAAGATTAATTGTACAGAAAAGAAGAAAAGCTACCACATTGAAGTGATATTTCTAGCTTTTTTCCAAGGCTCCAATGTCTTTCAAATGGAAATGTGGGGAAGCTTGGAGAAGTTGGTGCTGCCTCTGAACAGTTTTTAAAAGCCTGCACCAGAATTTCAGGCCCAAGATGACTGCAGCCTTCTTAGCAAAGGGCTAAGGATTGGGGTTCATGACAGTCTGTTCAGCTCATGGCTATCCTCTCAATTGATGTGTGTGCTCTTAGACAACACAGACCAACTCTATGGTCCAGAGTGTCTTCAGAACATGTCTTTTTGGACTGGGAAGGTGGCTCAGTGGTAGAGTGCTTGCCTTGCATACATGAGGCCCTGAGTTCGATTCCTCAGCACCACATAAGCAAAAAGCCGGAAGTGGCGCTGTGGCTCAAGTGGTAGAGCACTAGCCTTGAGCTGAAGAGCTGAGGAACAGTGCCCAGGCCCAGAGTTCAGGCCCCATGACCGGACCCAAAAATAAAAAAAAAAAAAGAACATGTCTTTTCTCTCTGAATGCCCAGTACCTCAAAGAGTGTTATCCAATGTTTGTGGAGTAGATGAAGAGCTCTCTGAAGTCCTTCGCAATTCTGGTATTGTAAGTCTGTAATCTTGGGACTTGTTGAGGGGAATATTGAACTAGCCAAGAAGAAAGAGGTTAGTTCCATTCCATCTTGTTAGTATCATCTGTCACCTTCTCTTTCCTTCTTCCTTTCCTTCTTTCCTTCCTTCCTTTCTTCTTTCTTTCCTTCCTTCCTTCCTTCCCTCTCTCCTCTCTACTTTATCCCAAATATATTACTGTTGAATTGTATTTCCCAAAGAGACATATTCAACTTGTAGTTCCCAGTTACCTATAACTGTGATCATATGTGGAAATAAGTTATTTGTAAACAAGGTCTTTGTCAACACGCTAATATGAGGTTGTATTGTGTTTATCTGGGCCTTAATCCAATAATTAATGTCCTTATGAGAAGGAGATATGGACACAAATACACAAGAGAACACCATGAGACAACAAAGGCAGATTAGAGTGATGCACCCACAAAGGGTTGTTAGGAATTGCTAGCCATCACCAGAGGCTAGAAGACACATAGGACAGGTTCTCTCTCTGTGTGTCCAAGATTTCAGAAGCCATGATGTTCAGACTTCTGGTTGTAATAGAATGTATCTATTATTTGAAGGTACCTGGCTTGTGGCATCTTGTGGCAGCACTAGGAAATGAGTGTGCTTATCCAAAGCCATTATTTGGAAATCACTACACTGATGCCTATTAGCAGAGCCCTAGAGAGCTCCAGTGGCCTTGATATCTCTTCAATTGTACTCTGAGGATGATTCATTGTGTCTATTGTGGGTTGCTGAAATCTAAAAGTCTGACTCACCCAGGGAGAAGGGAAGGAAGCTTAATACAATATAATTTAGCAGGAGAATGCTAGGAGGTGAGGAGGAGGGCTGTCAGCTGTTATCCTTCCCACTAGGGATAGGCCAAGAAATAAAGAGATTTCATCATTATAAGAAGATGTCAGAGTCACTTGTTTTCAGTCATTTAATAAATATATATGGAATACCTACTTTGCGAGGCACTGGTGGGAAAAGTGTATAGATGAATGGGGGAAGAATACTAAAGAAATATTCCTTGAGTTCTGAGAGCCATGCTGGAGTTGGAGACATAATGGTTAGCAGCATGGAGTTGGGAGTCCAATAGTCCTGACTGGAATCCTAGCTCTGCCACTGATTTCCACTGAGATCTTGGACAAGCTTCTTTATCTCCCTGGGCCTTTCTTAGACTTAGCGTGAGGGTTAAGTAAGATCATTATTGAAGAGCAAAGTTGTGTCCTAGAAGTAACTCAGTAGAAGTGAAAGCTGACTTAGCTGAAAGACTTCTGCCCATCTCAGGCTCCCCCAGCCACTTGAATACTCAAAGGTGGAGAACAGGAGAACAAGTTAGTCTCATTTTACAAATAATGGAACTATAGCTCAGAAATGCAAAATACCTAGGCCAAGTTCACACACAGGGTCCCAAGTACCTGGTCTTCTTTTTATGGATAATGTCCATCTCCAAGTCAGAGAGCGCTGAAGGGGAGCATAAGTCTGCCACAGGACCTAAGGTATTCCACTTTTGCGGCAGATACCTCTGTAGAAAGTACATTTACTGGACTTTATCTTTTTTTTTAATTATCAAACGCATTGCTAAGTACTATAGGGAGTGCTAAGCAATTTGTATTTGTAACTCATTCGATCCTAACAAGAGCATTTAAGATGGGCACGATTTGTCCAATTTTATAGATATGCAATTTAAGGCATAGAGAGATTAGGGAACTCCCCTAGTGTCACACAGAGGATTGAGTTATGGGATCAGGATTCACATCTGGTTCTTGGGCCCCAAAGATAAATGTTTTTAACTACTACTCCATTCTGTCATACCTTGGGGTGAGGAGACATCAGAGTATCTCCGTTGTGAAAGGCAGGGGTATACTAACACATCCAATGATAAGCAGCTTGTTGGTGCTATTGCTGTCATAAGACTATGTGTAATCTGACCCTTTGGAGTGAATGGCAGGATGGGGCCTGTATAGCTCTGAAACTCTGAGTCAACAGCCTCTCATTCCTGGCCTACTTCCTGAAAGCTCTTTGCATCTCAGCTTTGGAAGTCTTTGAGTACAAAAAGCTCATTTCCTGCAGTCAGGAAAGACGGGACAAGTTCCTGAAGACAGCTCATCTCCCTCATTAAGACACTCATAAAAATGTTGCACAGAGGCTGACTTATGGGTCCACTGTTTGTCAAGATCCTCCTCTACAAGGAGCCACTCCGGTAATTTGGTGCTAGGAGATGTGCAAAAGAAACCAGCTCCTTTGAGTCCTGGAATTATTTATGGTTCCAAGAAGAGAGAATGTCATTCGGAAAGTTAACAAGCCTTCACCAGCACAACAGACTGTTTAATGTGCGACAGGGGATGAAGAAAGCTTCACAGTTCCAACACCAGCTAGGAAGACTTGAGAAATCCCATACACATGAGCTGTTTTGAGGAAAGCTCTAAGAACAGAATGACAACAGCCAACAAATATGGGGCCTTATCTTGCCCCAGGCCTCCTGTTCTAAATGCTTTGTGTTGGGGGCAGTAGTGAAGTTTGAGCTCAGCGCCTTGATCTTGCTAGGCAGGTGCTCTACCACTTAGGCTATGCTCTCAGTCCTGTACCTAATATTTTTGTGTTTGTATGTGTGCCTTAATTCATTTAATGCCCACAATATTCCTGTTTTACAAATGAAGAAACTGAGGCCCAGAGAGGTTCTATAACTTGCTCTGGGGCACACACAACATCTAATGAGTGGCAAAATCAGGATTTTAATGTAAGTTTGCCTCTACATTTGTGCTCATAAGCACTAAATTTGGATGGAATTCGGTTTTAAGTCCATCTAGTAAGATAAAATGTACTTACTTTCAAAATGACCTGTGATGATCCCTTAAAGTGCCTCAGAAGTAGTGTAGTATATGTGGGAGAACCACTGAGCTAAGCACATGTATATGCAGATATTCGCACTTTTTAAACTACTCTGATTTGATAGGTAAACTGTCAAATCTGGCAAGGGAATTCTAGAGTGCCTCTGCCAAGCTGACTGTTCTCTTTTAATATTTTCCCCTACAACCAATAAATGTCATGTTCTATGATATATTTGCTGTAGAATCAAGAGGTAACTTTCTTGAAAGTTCTACTAGACAAAAGGTTCTAATGCCCAATTCTAAACTAAATGAACCTGGGCAGTGAAACTCTATATTAACCTTGGAGCCAGGAAGACCTGAATTTGAACCCTAAATCTGTTTACTTATTGGTGTGTAATTTGCCAAAGCCTCAGTGTCTCGATTTGTAAAATGGTCAGAGCAAATTCCAGTATGTTCAGAACATTGAATTTAAACACTTCGGAAGTAAAGAGGTACTATTAGTAAATATAAATTACAGTAATTAAACACTTAGCTCTTTGTAACTTCTTGATCTAAGGCAGGTCACATCCCTCTCTGAGCCTCATTTCTTCTCATCGGTAATGAGAGTACATAGTGTTCTGGAGGCTAACTTCAAAAGTCATTGTAAGTAAAAGAAAAGCATGGCAGATTATGTGTTAGGATTGTCTCAACTGCTGTTATACCTGGGATTGTGAGAAGGTGTTGGAGGACCCCTGCTGGAGAAAATAATTCAAGAGACTCTAGGGCTGAAGTCCAGAAATGGGCTTAAATCTTCACTTTTTCCCTTCTGTGCTGTTGTGTGACTTTGAGGAAATGGTCTAATCTGAGCCACCACTTTTCCCACTATCAAGTGATGCTATTAGTTACAGATGTCATAGGGTTCCCTCAAGAATCATAGTCTATTGAAAGTGTTAGGAACATAATTTTGTTGTGCTTGATGAGTGTGTGTGTGCTGAATCTGAATCTTCCAGGCTGAGTCAAATTCAGCCCCTCTGGTGTCACCACACGAAGCTCAGGTAGGGGAGATGCTCCTGGGGGAGCCAATGGGCTTCAGTGCCTCCCCTCACCCCGTACCCCGCCCGTCTAGACGTTGCCATGGCTACAGGTTCAGACCCGGAGCAGTATGGGGGCGTGTTCATCTCAACCCCCGCCTTCCAAGAATGACCATTGGCTGAAGCAGACACGTGACGCGCCCCCGCTATGCTAATATATGGTAATCGCCCCCACGCCCCTCCTCCCCGGGCCGCGTCCGAGTAGCCGGCAGGGTGTGCGGCGCGGAGCCGAGGGGGCGGGCTGAGGGGCGGCCCTCGGGAGAAAGCGGCCAGGTGGAGGAGGAGCAGCGCGGAAACGACCGCAGGTAACGGCGGGCGGACGGGCGGGCGCGTGCGCGCTGGGGCCGGCTCGCGGCAGGCCGACGGCGGCGCGCGCGCGGCGCGGGGGGCGGGGGGGGGGGGGCACACCCGGCGCCGCTCTGCCGGCTTACCCCTTTGGACACCTAGCTGTCACGGCGCGGCCCGGCGAGGCGGCTGGCGTCAGGCCGGGCCGCGCGAAGGCCGGGGCATTGCGGTGGGCACGGGCAGGCGGGCGAAGACCCAGCCACTGGGAAGAGTGACGGCGAGCTTTGAAGCCGGGACTTGCCGGCGGCTGCGGGAGACCGGCTGAAGACCCTGCGGTCGCCAGCTTTGCTTTCTGTGGGGGAGGCGCGGAGCACCCCCTCCTCCCACCCTCGTCCGGGGCTTGGAGAGCCCCGCCGCCGCCGCTCAGCCCCGGGGCCGGACGCGGCCTGCGTGTCCTCCGCTGTCCTGTCCCGCGGAGCGCGGGGAGCCTGGGGCCTAAGCACGGCGCCCCCTCCTCAGCCGCGGCCTGACAGCCCCGGCCGCAGCCACTTGTGACCCTGAGTCCGGCCTGGGGAGGGGGTTGGGGTGCGGGGCGAAGGCTAGAGTGGCGCAGCGAGGGGGTGGGGCGGAGGACACGCCGCCGAGCAAACGGTGGTTGTTGGTGCTGGAAGGACGAGCCCCTAAAGGAAAAGTAGACCCCCAGGTTTGAGAGAGAGAGAGGGATGGCCAAGGAAGCCACGGGCCCCTGGTTTTGTGTGCTGGGCGACGATGACCTTACACCCGTGAGAAAAGGTCACTGCTGGACACCTGGATCGGATCTGTCATGTACAGAGGAGGCGCCTGTTTAACGTGAGTTTCTAACAGATTTCTTACACGGCAAGATTTAAATCCATCTTCCTCCGCCATGTCCCCTCCCAGGTCTGCTACCCAAGAGTTCGCTTTTAATTAGTACCCTCCTCCTCCTCCCCCACTTCGCTAAAACTAGGGCCGGCTTTAGACTCGCAATGTAATTTAGCCTTTCGCTAACAATGGTTAGGATAGGAGATGAGCCATTAATATTAAGCTTGCCCTGGGAGGTTTAGTGTGTAGGGAAAAGGTTTCTATCACCAGTGGGAATGAGAAACCAACGTGTTCCAGTCTGAGCCATAGGCTTTCCTTCTTAGGTCTAAAGCTATTTCTTCAAAATCAAGAGGACATGAAAAGTGTCAAGAACCAAATGGGATTTTTTTTTTTTTGCAAATGAAGTGCAGATTATGCTTCCACGTCGTTTTATCATGGCAACAGCAACCTCTTGGGGTATGCCAGATGCTATGTCTTGAGGACGCATAAAATGAATAAGAGAAAATTAGTCCTTGTCTTCAAGGAAGTCGTGGGAGAGATGAAATTGTGAAATTGTTGGTGTAAGTGGTAACAGCCTAATGGATATATATGTGTGTGTGTATGCATATATATATATATATATATTATAAAGAGATTTGGAAACACAGAAGAGGGAACAGTTCATTGTCTAGAAGAACAGTGCAGGCTATCCAGATAACACATTTAAACAAGGTATTGAAGGGCGAGTAGGAGTGTGCCTTGCAAGGAAGGTTGGAAGGTCAGGATCACCAAAGCAGAAGGATCAGTGAATTCAGACATTTAAAAAGAATAATATCTCTAGGAAGTAGCTTTTTATTACCACCATGGCTTTTCCCCCCTTATTTTGTAATATAGGTTTCCAAAAGTTACCTATATTTCTATGACAATTTCAAGTAGTATTTTCCTTCTGATTGTTTTTCTCTCCTATATTTTACACTTACCACTTTTTCTGATCTTTGTTGCCCTCTTTTTCTTGTAAGAGTCCCATAACCAGAATTACAAAAGGTTAGTTTTCAGATAGAGACCTGAAAAGTGGCCACAATATATTAGTACTGCTGCATCCTAGGAAGGCAGATTTAAACCATAGAAAAATGGAATGTGCAGGTCAGAGCTAGTAACAATGATGAAGGGAAATGAGCAACAACATGAGAAATGGAAGGATCTGATTAAGAGGATTGGACTGTGGGGTAGATCAGGGGAAGCAGTTTGAGAGAGAGCGTGGATAGAGATAGAAGGATAGAAACCACTCTTATGTGGTGCTAGCTGTATAGGACAGCAGTGAGCCTGACAACCTCCAGAAACTGTGTAGGGAAGGACAACACCATCTCCTCTATAGAAAACTTCCAGTGCCTCCTCCTTTTGGTTCTATCTCCCATCTAAAAATCTTATCCTCTTGATTCTAATTTCCACCCATGATTTGCTTTCATAAGGTTCCTTCTTACTGAGGTCTTACATAGAGAAAACTCTATTTTACTGCCTTAGCATCTATCTCCAAAACTATAAATAGTTCATTTTAGCTCATAGGCAGTCAAATAGCCAGCCTATTTTTACTTCCTGGTCATATGGAAGGCAGCTATATATGCCACTATATTACTACCAATTCAATTTCCTGGTCATTGATAATAGCACAAGGATGGGCCCATAAGTGGAAAGATAGGTCTCATCCCAGAATTCATCTAATGTTTAAATCAGACTTTTCAGCTTTATGAAGAAGCGAAATGTTAAATATCTTGAGGAAATCCTGGAATTTTTCAGTGTATATACCCTGTAAGTGGTGGGGAGTATGTACATATGTGTTTGTGTGAGGGGAGGGAGAGTTATTGGTCAAAAGAGGGAAATTAAAGTGTGTCAGATGGAGAAGGTAATAATGAAAGCTATAAGGTTAGGTAAGTTCCCTAGTATCCAGTTTTTTTTCCTCAGTGTTTTATACTTTTAATTACAAAGATCTTTTGCCTCGCTGGTTGGGTTTGTTCAGATTTTTTGGATAGGTACTCATAGTTATAAATGTCTCTTAGAACTGCCTTTGCTGAATAGCAAAGGTTCTGATAAGTTCTATTTTTATTTTCATTTGATTGTATGAATTTTAAAATTTCCTCCCTAATTTCTTAAGTTACAGACTAATAATTCAACAGTTTATTGTTCAATCTCCATGTATTTATGCAGTTTGTATTGTTATTCTTTTTTTGGGGGGGGGGTCCGGTCGTGGGGCCTGAACTCTGGGCTTGGGCACTGTCCCTCAGCTCTTCAGCTCAAGGCTAGTGCTCTACCACTTGAGCCACAGCGCCACTTCCGGCTTTTTTCTTTTTGCTTATGTGGGGCTGAGGAATTGAACCCAGGGCCTCAGGCATGCAAGGCAAGTGCTCTACCACTGAGCCACCTTCCCAGCCCCTGTATTGTTATTCTTGCTATTGATTTTTAATTCTATTCTGATCTGGTAGGCCACAAGAAATAATTTCCCTTTTTGTTGTTATTTGTTAATGCTTTATGACCTAAAATGTGATCTATGTGGGAAAAAGTTCCATAGGCTCTGAGAAAAATGTCTACTCTGCAGATGTCAGATGTGATATGCTATAGGTATTTATTAAATCCATTTGATCTCTAGTGTAGTTTAAATCTGAAGTTTGTTGATTTTTGTTTTGTTTTGTCGGTCATGGGGGCTTGAACTCTGGGCATGCGCACTGTCCCTCAGCTCTTCAGCTCAAGGCTAGTGCTCTGCCACTTGAGCCACAGTGCTACTTCCAGTTTTCTGAGTGGTTTATTGAAGAAAAGAGTCTCTTGGAGTTTCCTTCCTGGGCTGGCTTTGAACCGTAATCCTCAGATCTCAGCCTCCTGAGTAGCTAGGATTAAAGGCGTGAGCCACGAGCGCCTGGCTGAAGTTTATTTTTTTTTTTTGTAAATGATAATCAATAAGAATAAGTATTGGGGCTAGGAAGGTGGCTCAGTTGTAGAGTGCTTGCCTTGCATGCATGAGGCCCTGAGTTCAATTCCCCAGCACCACATAAGCAAAAAGAAAAAAAGCCAGAAGTGGCGCTGTGGCTCAAGTGGTAGAGCGCTAGCCTTGAGCTGAATCGCTGAGGGACAATGCCCAGGCCCAGAGTTTAGGCCCTACGACTGGACGCAAAAAAAAAAAAAAAAAAAAAAAGGTATTAAAAGCCACCCACTATTTTGTATCTGGATTCATCTGTCCCTTTATATATAGTAGTGTTTATTTCATGAATTTGAGTACATCAACATTCTGTACACATACTTGCAATCACCCTATCTTCTTGATGGATTGTTCTCTTTATGAATATATAGTGACCTTTTTTGTTTCTTCTGCTTAATATTGATTCGAACTCTAGTTTGTTTGATAAGAATTTAGCTACTTCTGCTTGCTTTCAGATGCCATTTGCTTGCAATACTGTGTTCCTTTCTTTCACTATAAATATCTTCTTGTCTTTGCCAATGAGTTGAGTTTCTTGTAGACAGTACCAGCTGGGTCTTGTTGTTTTTTTTAATCCCTTCAGCCATTGGGCACCTTTTTTTTTTTTTGTCGGTTGGGGCTTGAACTCTGGGCCTGGGCGCTGTCCCTCAGCTCTTCAGCTCAAGGCGAGCGCTCTACCACTTGAGCTACAGCGCCACTTCCAGTTTTCTGGTGGTTTATTGGAGATAGGAGTCTCATGGTCTCTCCTGCCCGGGCTGGCTTTGAACCGCGATCCTCAGATCTCAGCCTCCTGAGTAGCTAGGATTACAGGCGTGAGCCACCAGCGCCCGGCCATTGGGCACCTTTTAATTGAAGAGTTAAGACCATTTACACAGTGTAATTATGGAGAGGAATGAACTAACTTCTCCTTTCTTTATCTAAGAGGTTTCCTAAGTTAATAATATTTGGTTCTTTCTCACTTTTTAGTTGTCCATCAGTTCTTTTAGTGAGATTTCCCAAGCTCTCCTGCTTGTGTCTATTTTTCGTCTTCTTCTGTAGGTGTATTTCTTTAGGTATTTTCTTTAATGTTATCTTAGTGGTCATGAATTGTTTCATGAATTGTTCATAGAAGGCCTTTATTTCTCATTTGATTAGAAAGATAGTGTGTCTTAGTTGGCAGCTATTTGTTTCAGAGCTTGAAATGCATCAGTCCATGCTCTCCTGACCTTTTAGGATATAAGGTAAGAGGTCTGCTGCCCTGCTAATAGGATTGCCTTAGTAAGTAACTTGGCCCTTATCTCCTGCAGTTTTCAGTAGTCTTTCTTTGTTAGGACATTTGGCATTTTAACTATTTTATGGTATAGAGAGAGGTTCTTTGCTGGTCATACATAGTTGAGCTTTTAAATACCTCATGTACTTGGATGCCCATTTCCCCCCTTAATTTGGTGAAATTTCTTCTATAATTTAATTAAATATGTTTTCTATGCCTTTAGTCTATATCTCAGTGCCCTCTTTGACACAACAGATTTCTAGGTTTTGTCTCTTAATCATGTTTCAGAGGTCTTGGGTTTGTGGTCATAATGGCCTTTCTTTTTCTTTATTGCCTTCTGAATGTCAATTTATTAGCATGTCTTCAGTGTCTGATATGCTTTCTTCTACCTGGTCTGGTCTATTGGTACTTTGCATTGAATTTTTAATTTGATTTTCATTTCCAAGGTTTCCATTTGATTTTGTTTTTATTTTCAGAATCTCTGTTTACTGAGTTTCTCATCCAAATTATTGAATTTTTTTAAATCTAATTTGACTTCACCCTCTTGGAGGTCATTGATCAGTTTGTAAACTGAATGTTTTTGGCATTTCAATATCTTTTGAGAATCAAGAACTTTCGGAAGATTAGTGTTGCTTGTGTTGTTGTTTGTTTATAATCCTTACGTTTCTAAGTTACAATTTAGACATCTGTTAGGATAGCTCTCTCTTCAAGTTTTAGGGAGGGCATGATTTCTGGTACACTAAGTAGGGACTAGTACACAGTTATCAGCTTCAGGGTTACATTGACATTTTTTTTTTGGTCGGTCGTGGGGTTTGAACTCAACATTTACATTTTGTTTGTGACCCAAGAGCCATTGCTGGCTCCAACAAACTTTTCAGCCTGCTGTCTGGGAAGGCTCCCATTCACTCCAGAGCACCCTCTGGTTTGTGCATCTGAGAGTAGTAAACATCCAACCTTTGGGGTGTTGCTTGAGTATGTTAGAGTCTGGGAGAAGCAAAAATCACTGCAATCTTCATTGGCAGAACAAAGGCAATCTGACACTGTCTGCTTGTCTCTGTGTTTTAAGATCATTCCCAGTAAGGTAATAGACTAAAGAAATAAAATGATCCACCAGACCTGGGCTTAGAGTTGCAGTGCTTCCCAGGAGCAAAACATGCAGCAGGGAGGCAACTCCAGAGACTGACTTAGGCTCAGAGTTCTGAGTCTTCACAGTAATCACAGGCAAAGGATCCTCCTCCTGATACAGTAGCTTGAGGCCATTGATCACCCAGCCCTTCATGACACAAACTCCCTGCTGATTAAACTTCCCAACAGCCCATGTCCAATCCTCCCCATTTCTACAACTGCATACTGTGGCTGTCTCCCAAATACACACTTTGGCAGAATATCTCCAGGCTCTGGAATATCTCCCCTGATCTGGAATATTATAAACCAGAGTGATGTCACACTTTTACCCCAACAGCTTTGAACTACAGGGCCCTGTCTACCATAATTATATGGATTGCCTATATATTCTTCTCTTACTTCTGTAGCTTATGCTATTTATTCCTTATCTACCACATGGATCATCAAAAATTTTATTTCTAAAAAAGTGTTTTCCCTCCTTCCTGGCTTTATAATCACTTGAAACTGACATCAAATTAATTTTTTCTTGTTTTTGTTTCTATAGTTATTGCTCTTTTCAAAACCAATTTTTCTTGCCCCCCCTTTTTTTATCCCTCTCCCCTCTTCTGTCTAAGCAATAATTCAACTAAATGCTAAGCAAGTCCCACACCAGCCAACATAGATTCCCATGTGGAAGAAATCAGACAACTCTGGGCTTATGTTGCCTTTGCCTATTACCTAGGTTCTTCTCATTTAGTGTGATTGTTCTTATTTCCTAATCCAAATGTGGTCAGAATAAACCTAGCAATACATGTCATTAAAGATACTAAGAGACTTCTGGTCCGGTCTGAAACAAACTTGGGCAGCTAAGTACTCTCCACAATGTCTTTTGGATGGTGGTAGGTTCTCCATAGGCACTGTTGTAGTTATGTATTGATATATAACAAATACCTCCAGAATTAGTCTTAAATATTTCTCTGTTTTTAAGACTCAGTTCCAGCATCACCTCTCAGAATCATTTCCCAGCTTGTTTTAATTAATATCCTGATGTATCTTAGCACTTAGCACCTAGTTGTAATTTCTAGGATGATGTACTTTTCAGACCCATAACTTCAATTTCTACTATGCTTTGAATATATTAGATCTTTGATAAATGGTTTTGAATGCACTTAAGAATAATTCTTACTTTTATATACTTTAACTTTATTCTTCAGAAAAGTTAGGTATACTACATTGTTTCTAGGTATACTGCACTGTGCCTATGTTAAATACAACTCTTCATCTCTCTATTGATAGGCTCATATATTATAGTTCCTGGAGATAAAAATGTGAAGTATTTCTTATGTCAAAAACTATTTGATATACTCATTACCTTACATATGTAAGTGTCTATACATCACTTTGACAAAAAAATAAAATAAGTAAATAAATAAAAATATGCAAAAAGGAAAAAAAAACTATTTGAAGTTAAACTATTTAAAGCCTTAAATTTGACAATACCTTTCCCTGTAAGCCTAGCCATATAGGAAGCAGATATTGAGAAGATCACAGACCATGGCCAGTCCCAGCAAAATTTTGCCATAACCCCATCTCAACCAATAAAAGCTGGTAAGCATAAATAGGAACATCAAGCCAGGCACTGTTGGCTCACTCTAGTAATCCTAACTACTTAGGAGGCTAAGATCGAGGATCATGGTTCAGTTCTATCCTGGGCAGAAGAGTCTACTAGACTCTTACCTTAGAAAAAAACGAAGTGGCGCTGGGAAGGTGGCTCAGTGGTCCAGTGCTTGCCTTGAATGCATGAGGCCCTGGTTCTATTCCTCAGCATCACATAAGCAGAAAAAGCCAGAAGTGGGGCTGAGGCTCAAGTGGTAGAGCTCTGGTCTACAGCTGAAGAGCTGGGGGACAGTGTCCAGGCCCAGAGTTCAGGCCTCACAACCGACAAAAAAAGAAAAAAACGAAGTGGCTCTATGGCTCAAGTGGTAGAGTGCTAGCTTTGAGAGAAAAAAAAAGCCCTGATTTCAAGCCCCAGGACTGTCACAAAATAAAGGAAAATCATAGTCCAGTCTGACCCAGACATAAAATGTAAGACTATGTTTAATCCATAACTACTAAAGCCCAGCTTTAGTAATAATGCCTGACTAGCAAGTACAAGGTCTTGAGTTTAAACTGATGTAACACCAAAACAAAAACAAAATGGAAAAGAAAAGAAAACACCAACAAAAAACTACTTGACAACTCACCTACTCTACTGAGGACTTCTTAACCTCTGTAATTCCTTTAGTCTGAAGTAAATTATGGCCCTAAAAGTCATAGGGTGTTAAAGTCAATATTGGTTCATTATTCATATATTTGATTTTACATTTTATGAAGTCAGGGTCTGTGTCTAGCTAACTTAATGCTATAGCCCCAATACCATGAACTAATAGCTGCTTAAATAATATAGGTGAATAAATTAATGAAACCCCACTATTGATAACTCATGCCCCATATGGTTATCTAAGTCCTGACTTCTGATCATTTAGAGCCTTAAGTTTGATTTCAACATTTCACATCTTGGTTCTTGACTCCTCTTGCCCAGGGCTTTTTCAAAGCTTCCTTGTTTGCCTAGAACTAAAGTACCAATTTGTCTCTTTGTCATCCTAATGAGTAACATATTCCCTTAGGAAAATATTCTTTTGTCTACACCCAGAAATATCTACCCATCTATATTAAATCTGTTCTTAAATATTTGAACTAAAGAGAATTATATTTAAATTTTAAATAAAGTGAATTTTAGACAAAAACCAGAGTCTACAATTTTTGTGACTATATTAGACTGATTGACTTGTAAGCTTCAGCAATTCAATGTACATTAATTTTTATACCAACCTGTGAATCAAAGGAAAGGAGGGAATTGAGTGTATAAATATGGTTGCCAGGGCAACTTCTCCTGACAGAAGAGAGAACCTCACAGGAATTTATACAGGCCCCAAGAAGCAATGTAACCTGATCTTCCTCTGCTCTTTCTGTTGAGGAAAGAAGATGTGAAAACACAGACACAGATAAAGGAGGCTTGAACATCTCAAAAGACTTGAGTATACTATTCAGAGCAAATGATGGCTATCCTAAGCAGAGTTCCTTTTGAGGAACCATCTATAAATTCCAAGCCTTTGCGATTCCATCTCTGTATTACCTGAATTTAACAATTATTTATTAGCACTTTCTAAATGGTTCATTGCCCCAAAAGGAAGATGATTATGTAAGAGCTTGGAAACAGCTTGGAGATAATTGTATTATGCATAGCAGACATCCCATGAATTTTACCCAGATTGCCTTTTTGAGTAAAGAGTGATATGGACTTAACTCTTTGTTTTTAAATGTTGTTTCTGAAGAAAAACCATAGCACAACTGTATTTTATGATATGTTTCTATTTTTTATTATCATTCCTGAGAAAAATCTAGCCAACTGATCCATCAGCCATATCCCAAGGTAGATGTTCATCTAATAACAGTGTATTTTTCTGTAGATAAAGAACCAGTAAAGGGTAGGTTTACCACCCTAATAGCTAAAATCACAAGCACTATTCTTATTTTCATTATAAATCATGGTTCAAGGTTCTAGAATCTTGGATAAGAAATGTGATTGAAATACTGAACACTGTCCCAGATCTGAAGACTGCCTTCCAGTGTCTCCTTTTCTTTTCGTCTTCTTTTTGCTTTGTGCTTGTTACAAATAAAGCTTGCATTCTCCCCTCCCCCTCTGTGATCTCCATTCTAGTCAACTTTCTCTCTGTGCTCCCATCTTATTCTGTACACTGAGGATAATCATAGGTCCTTCCACAAATATAGAAATAAAAAAAGTGGGAGAGAGCAGGAAAGGGGTGACATTGTCCAAAAAGAAATGCACTCATTGCCTGATTTATGTAACTGCAACCCCTTTGCATATCACCTTTATAGTAACAATTTTAAGAGAATTATAGAAATAGATGGGTTAACTCAGTAAGGTACATAGTAAGCCATGTCTGAGTTTTACCTTTAATTATGTCCTGAGATCTCCCGGATAGTAGAGTAAATTCTGTTTGAAAGTAGAGAATGTGGAGATGAGTAGAGGGTATAATAACTTCCCTAAAGTTGTACAGTAGTAAGTTTGGGCTCAGATTGTTCTCATCTTTAGTGCAGCACTGCCATTTTCCATTCTATTTAGCAAAAGAAAAAGAATAAGAGGGGGATACTTGGCTTTTGGAGCACTTTGAAATAGAAATTACTTTTTTTTTGGGGGGGGGGTCCGGTCGTGGGCCTGAACTCTGGGCCTGGGCGCTGTTCCTCAGCTCTTCAGCTGAAGGCTAGTGCTCTACCACTTGAGCCACAGTACTACTTCCGGCTTTTTTTTTCCTGCTTTTGTGGCACTGAGGAATTGAACCCAGGGCCTCATGCATGCAAGGCAAGCTCTATACCACTGAGCCACCTTTCCAGCCCCTGAAAATGAATTTTTTTCTCAAAGCCAAATGTGAGAAATGGTTGGGGAAGTAGAATATGAAATAGCAGGTGTTGTTTGTGTCAGATTTTTAGTACATACATCCCCAAATCTTGTCTCTGATCATGATGATCCTTGGAGGGCAATATCATAGCTCCTAACTGTGACAGAGCCTAATTACAAGGAAAAACTAACCACATCTCTCACTGACTTTTAGCATCTGCCTGTGTCTTTTTTCATCTGAGTATTTAAACTTTGTTTTTTTTTCAATTTCACAATATTCATTTATCCAATAATCATTTTCAAAGTTTCTTTACCTGTTCAAGTTGCAGAATAAAGAAAAATAGCCAGAACCTAATCCTAGTACTCTAGAATTATCTTAAGAAAGACAGACATGAAAACTATTACATTGCTATAAGTAGTACTCTAATAGGAATATGACCAACGGATCTTGAAAGCTTAGAGGAAGGACCCCTTAACTCTGCTTAGAAATGTTAGGAATATTTTTCTGGAGAGAGTGACATTTGAGATACCAATTAAGTATAAGGAGGGCCTCCTCAGGTAGACAGAAAACAGGGTATGTGGGGGGGCAGGGGGGAGGCTGGGAAGGGATGTGAAGGGTAAACAAAGGAGGAGGCTGCAATGCTTGATAAGAAATGTACTCATTATCTTGCCCATGTAATT
>NW_012267267.1:1265199-1353196 GCF_000151885.1 Dipodomys ordii
TGAACTCTGGGCCTGGGCACTGTCCCTCAGCTCTTCAGCTCAAGGCTAGCGCTCTACCACTTGATCCACAGCGCCACTTCCGGCTTTTTTCTTTTTGCTTATGTGGTGCGGAGGAATCGAACCCAGGGCCTCATACATGCAAGGCAAGCACTCTACCACTGAGCCACCTTCCCAGCCCCTGCAGTTGTGTTTACTAAAGATCCTGGCTGCTCAAAGTTGTAACCAGTCACTGAGTCCAAGCTGTAAACCTATTAACTGTCTAACAGTCTACTTAAATTCTTTGTTAGGGATCTTCAGTGTTTAGATGTTTGCTTTTGATGCCTCATCCCAGTTTTCAAATAAGAAGTAAAGCACTCAGAAACATTGAGATAAAGATTGAAACTAAAACAAGAAGGTCAGACGCATTAAATGCCAGGGGAGTTTAACTGTAGCAATCTCACTTAACTATTGACAATTTGACACCAGAATTAACATTTCTTTCCATATTCTTGCTGACTACACTGAAAGTAAATGAGACTAATTGTAATAACCTCTTTTTAAGCCAAGATATATGGGACAGCAAATTAAACTCAATTATTAACCTTTTGTGTATAAGTAGTATATGATATGTGATTTGTGGTGTGTATCTGTGTGTTTGTGAGAGAGCAAGAGATATACAAGTACATACGTAAGTGTGTATGTCAGATGTTAGATATTTCTTTTTTTTGGAGGGGGGGTCCGGTCGTGGGGCCTGAACTCTGGGCCTGGGTGCTGTCCCCCAGCTCTTCAGCTCAAGGCTAGCACTCTTCACTTGAGCCACAACGCCACTTCCAGCTTTTTTTTTTTTTTCTGCTTATATGGTGCTGAGGAATTGAACCCAGGGCCTCATGCATGCAAGGCAAGCGCTCTACCACTGAACTACCTTCCCAGCCCCAGATATTTCAATTTTTATATCAACTCAGTAAATTCAGTTTTTAGGTGTATATATTAGATATTTAATGGAAAAGCTAAGATCCAGAGATACTAAGTGATAAATTCAAGTTTTTCTGCTACACTATACTACCTCTTAAAATGCCACACAGCACTAACCTCAGTGGTACCATAATTCAGCTGTCAGCAGACCATTAGTACAACCTTGGGTCGCTCCCTTTGCGGTCATGCTCTCTGGGCCACAAGAGGCATTCATTGTTTCCTTCATTAGAAAAATAGCTTCATAAACTATGTACTGCAGTGGGTCAAAACAACAATAAAACAGTGAAAACAGATTTATAGGCCAATTTAACTGAAAAAGTTAAATTAGCTATTAAATTAAAAGTTAATTTACCTGTTGCATACCCAACACCATATCATCCACCCCCTGCAATCTCACCACCATTGGCTGTTAGTTTTGTGATGGTTGCCATTCTGACTGGGTTGAGTTGGGATCTCAGTTTTTCATTTACATTTCTCTTATGGCTAAGGATGTTGAACTTTGCTTCCTGTACTTACTGGCTATTTATACTTCTCTTTTGAGAACTGCCTGTGCATTTCATTTGCAAATTTGTTAATTGAACTATTTGATCTTTAAGCATTTAAGTTTTGTAGCTCTTCAAATACTCTGCATCTATCCAGAGTATTTAAATCTGATGAATAACTGGCAAATGTTTTCTATCATTCTATGGATTTTCTCCTTATTCCTGTGATTATTTTTATTTTTCTTTGCTATGCAGAAGCTTTTTTTTTTTTTTTTTGGTCTGTTTTGGGGCCTGAACTCTGGGCCTGGGCACTGTCTCTCAGCTCTAGGTTAGCGCTCTACCACTTGAGCCACAGCGCCACTTCGAGCTTTTTCTGCTATGTGGTACTTGGTTCTCAGGAATTGAACCCAGAGTCTCAGCATACAAGGTAAACACTCTACTGAGCTACCTTCCCAACCCCACTATGCAGAAGCTTTTAAATTAGATGCAGTCCCATTTCTTAATTCTTATTATTTCTTGAGGAATTATAGCCCTTTTCAGGAAGTTGCTTCCCATGCCTATACCATCAAGCATTTTGCCTGTTTTTATTTGTTTTTGGCTTTTTACCAGTCCTAGGGCTTGAACTGAGGGCCTGGGCACTGTCCCTGAGTTTTATTTGCTCAAGGCTAGCACTCCACCACTTGAACCACAGCACTACTTCTGGCTTTTTGTTTATGTGGTACTGAGGAATGAAACCCAGGGCTTCATGCATGCTAGGCAAGCATTTTATCACTAGGCCACATTTCCAGCCCCTTGCCTGTTTTTGTTTTTGTAGTAGTTCCAAAATTTCAGACCTTCTAGTAAGATCTTTGGTCATTTTTATTGATTTTTTAAAAATTTTATTGTTGGGCTGGAATGTTGTTCAGTGACAAAGCACTTGCCTAGCAAGTGCAATGTCCTGGGTTCAATCCCCAGTACCAAAAAAAGAGACAAAAATTTATTGTTTTTATTAAGGTTTGTACAGAGGAGTTCCAATTTCATAATTCTGGACATTTCTCTTTTGGACAATGTCACCCTTTTCTTTACCGTCCCCCAATTTCTCCCTCCCATTCCTGCCCACAAATTGCATAGTTCTTTTTTGATTGATATCTATACTTTGAGAGAGATCGATATAGTTTTAGTCTTCTACATGTGAATGTCCAGTTTTTCCAACATCATTTGTTGAAGATGCTGTCTTTCCTCCAGTATGTGTTTTTGGCTTCTTTGTCAAAGTCAGAAGGCTATAGAGCTCTGTGGGTTTATTTCCAGAACATCCAGTATATTCCATTGTTCTCCATGTCTGTTTTGTGTCAGTAACTTTCTAGTTTTGTTACTATGGTTCTGTAATATAATGTGAAATCATATATTATGATACTCTCAATATTGAACTTTTTTGCTTAGGATTTCTCTGACTATTCTGGGTAATTTGTGCTTCCATATAAATCTTAGGCTTTTTTTCTATTACTGTAAAGTATAAGGTATATTAAATAGGTAGGTTTCATTAGGTAGCCGATGAAGAGAACACCATGTGCTATTCAGGCAGGAAAATAAGTTTATTACCAAATTGCTGCCCCCGCCATGCATGGTGGAGAGGCATGGCTGAAAAAAGAAGGGGTCACCCACCCCTGGGCCAGGACTTATCTAAGCCAGGGACAGGAAGAGGTGTGGCCAGGTAGGGAAAAGGTATGGCCACACTGGATTGGGATGTGACCTCAGGGTCTGGGACCCTCCTAAGGTCAGATGGGAGGCATGTGACCCAAGGTGGCCCAGGATGTGACCTAGCAGGAGGGGAAGGTGACTGCTTCCAGGTCTGCCAGTTACCTAGGTAACAGATACTGTCTTGTGCAGATGTTACATAAAGAATGGTATTGGAATTTTGGTAAGGATAGCCATTTTCACAATATTAACTCTGCCAGTATATAAGCATTGGAGGTATTTCTATCTTTTGGTGTCTACAGTTTTATAATTTCATTGTATATGTCTTTCATTTTTTTAGATTTATTTCAGATACTGAATTTTTAAGAATATTGTGACTGAGATTGGTTTTCTGATTTCTTTTTCAGCTCATTTACTATTGGTGTATAGAAAGGCTACTGATTTTTGTATGTTAATTTTGTATTCTCCTATTTTGCCAAAAGTACTTATCAGTTCTGTGAATTTTTTGGTGGAGTTTTTAGGGGTAGAATTAAATCATCCACAAGTAGAGATCATTTTTTTTCTTCCTTTCTTTTGTAACCCTTTTATTTTCTTCACTTTCCTTATTGTTCTGGTAAAAAAAGAAAATTCAAGCACTATACTAAATAAGAGTAGTGAAAGTAAACACTCTAGTCTCATTCCTAATGTTAGAGGAAATGATTTCAGATTTTAGTTTAGTAAAAACTGAACTGTTTAGTATAATGTTGGTTATAGGTTTTGTTATATATAGTCTTTATTATGTTGAAATATATTCCCTTATGTTTCTTGTTTCTTTGAGAGCATTTATCATAAAAGGATTTTGAGTTTTGTCAGAAGCTTTTTCTAATTGTTGGGTACAATCATCTAGGTTGGCTGTTCTTTTCTTCTAGGGCTTGAAACACATCATTCCTTGAGAATATAATGAATTCATTATATATGACTTTAGTTTCCACTACCACTCTCCTTCTTTCTCCTCCTCCTCCACTTCCTCTTCCTCCACCCCCACTACCACCACCTACTTCATGTTCATGATTCATAGGCGTGGTCTTTAAATAGTATACCAGAGGTGTTTCATGTTACATTTGTACATCTTTATTTTTTCTTTATCTGAATGTTCTAGCACGTCTATCTACCTTATTTACAAAGCCCTGATCCAGTCTACTACAGAGGCTTTCAACTATGTTTTTTATTTGATTTACTGAGCTTTTCACTTTCGGAATTTTATTTTTTTCTATTGAAATTATAGTGTTTATTGAATTCTTCTTGTCCTATGTTGTTTTGTTTCATTCAGTTCTTGTGTTTTCTTGGTATTCTTTCAGACATTTATTTTTGTTATCTTCAATTTCATTGTCTTTTTATAATCATTTTTAAAATTCTTTATCTGAGATTTTATACACTTTGCTACTGTTAATGTTCATTAGTATAGAATTGTTAGGTGCTGAAAGAGTTGTGCTGCCTAGATTTTTTTTTCATATTTCTTGTGCTTTTTGTATTGAGACTTACACAGCTGAGGCCAAACCATTGATTAGAAGTTTTAATTAACTACAGTCTTTGAGTTGAAGTTCTCTCAATGTTTCAGTAGGATGGTGTAGTGACAGGATTGTGATGCTATTTCACACCATATGCTGGTGGTATGGTTCAGTTTGCGATACAAGTATTCTTCCAAGGAAATAGGCCTGATTCCCTAGTACTGCTCAGTTCAGGGTAAACTATCTGGAGTCTCTTGTAGAAGAATCAGTTATCCATTTCTGGACTTTTTTCACTATAATAACTTCCCTTATTGGGTACTGGAGACCACTGTTCATGCTAGAAAATTCACAGCCTACACAGCCATACAACCTCCAATTCATGATCCCAGGGGCAGCAAACATCTAAACCTGCAGTTGTCCCACAAATACTTTCTGGACTCTGGGGAGGCAGAGCACTGATTTCTGCCCTATCATAACAACTGAGGGAGTAAAGCACTCTGCCTGCTGGTCTCAGTACTTTCAGACCCCTCTTCATAGGAGAATAAACTGTGGAAATCACATGGTTTGGAGGGCCTGGGCTCAGGGTCCTCTCATCTGGCAGTAAACCCTGGCCAGGATGCAATTCCCAGAGGTATTTAGATACAGTCTATCAGTTATCCTCCTAGTAGGAGGAATAGGCTGTTAAAATCATGTGATTTGGAAGGCCTGCGTACAAGTTTTTCTGTCCTACCTAACAGCAAACACATATTGGGGTTCAATCCCCACAAGAGGACTTGACCAACAGTTACTTCCCTGAGTGAGGAAGAAGGCTGTGGAAAGCAACAGGGTATTCTAGGCTCAGAGTTTTCAGACCATCCTGGCAGAAGAGATGGGTCTTGGTACTTAGCTAAGTACTACACCAGCCAGAGCATTAGTGTTTACTTTTTCCATAATCCTTGGGCAATGGGACTCATTGCCTCTGGTCTTGATGTGCTTTACTGCCTGACCTTCCTGCTATTGAATCCTTTCCAAAGGACCACACTGGACCTTCTCCCCCTCCACAACTTCCTCGTGTCATCATCTCCCACACAGACACTGTGGCAGGGTTTTCCTGAGTCTTACTTACTTCATGTTTCCATGTTCCAGAGCAGCTTAGTCTCAATAAGCTCCCTCACAAGGTGAAGGCTTGCTGTCTGGGAGAAGAGTAAACAAAATGTCCTTTTTGCCAAAGCTAGCCTATCACCTTAGAGCAGTCAGCCTTACCAAATATGGCACTGGGTTTAAGGCTTGCTGGGAGTGTGGGATTGTCCTGCAATTAGAAATTGCCAGCCCCATCACTAGAGCCATCTGGCTTACCTTTTGGTTTTTGTCTTCACCTCTGGCCACCCCCATCTCAGGGAGCTGGTGATAGAACAGGGACTGTTTAAATTTTCTCTTTGCCTTCCTTTTTCTCTGTGGTTTTAGCTATCCTGATAACTGTTTCATGATTCTAATGCTCTTCTTCTCTTTCTGCCTTCAAAATGTAGTCTCTCTCTTGTTTACCTGAGTTTTCTCATTCACAAGGTCAAAACAGAGGATGTTTCTAATCTATCATTGGCCCCACCCTTAAGCTGCCTTCTTTATTAATACAGTGATTTATATTGATCTTTTTTTCTTCCTTCCTTCCTTCCTTTTTGGTTAGAGTTAGGGATTGAATCTAGGAACTTATGTACAAGTACTCTACAACTCAACTACATCCTTAAGCCCTTGGTTGTTTGGTGACAGAGTCTCACTACAAAGTGAGTTCAGGCTTTGAACTTTCTATATAGTCCTGACTGGCCTGCAGTTCACAATCCTCCTTCTCCTCAAACCAATACCTAAATTCTGAGATTACAAGTGTGTGCCACTATACCTGGGTTAATATTTCAAATTGTTTTCTATATATAACTAAAAGGAAATAGATATATTTAAATATATTTTTCTGTGTATTTCTTGAGAATTGGCAGGACCTTAAGATAGTACAAAATCTCAACTTATTCTGTAATTGTTTCTCAATTACAAAAACAATATAGTGACATAATAATCAACAATGATATACCTTCTGGGAGTGAAACAAATGACATATTGAGACTTCCTATTTAAATATTTTTTTAGTGAAATACCAGGAGGATATAGTTTTTACAATAGTTTTATGATTGCTCTCCTATAATTCACAGAAAAGTAATCTTAATTCTTTTAAGACCTTCCTGAGTAGTGAAGCTGGATAGGTACTATATAATTGTTGAAATATAATTCACTCCATATTTATAGAAATTTTGGAGTAGTAATCGTAATAGGCAGAAATTCCTGGGTAATAAAAAAGGCCCAGTTCTTTATCAGAGAATAAATAAAACAAGGCTGTTATCATTGTTGTCTTGATTTATCACAATTGCCATTCAGCTATGATCATAATACAATTGATGTTCATTCTCTCTCTTTTTTTTTTTTTGCCGGTTGTGGGGCCTGAACTTTGGGCCTGGGCTCTATCCCTCAGCTCTTCAGCTCAAGGCTAGCATTCTACCACTTGAGCCACAACACCACTTCCGTCCTTTTCTGCTTATGTGGTGCTGAGGAATCGAACCCAGGACCTCATGTATGCAAGGCAAGCACTCTACCACTGAGCCACCTTCCCAGCCCCTGATGTTTATTCTCTTTCAAGAGTGTTATTTTTGTTATTTGTTACTTGGTATTACCAGTCTTTTATTGTGGCTTGTATTTTTGTAAAGAAGGAATTTCAAAATCAGTATTTAAGTATATAAAGAATAATTTATCTCCCTATTGGCAGTTTCAGCCCTACAAATGGAAATAACACTCAGGGGGACATGAGCTGATTGAGTCTTCCATTAGGCTTATTTGTTTAGCCCTTGATCCCTAAAGACTTCATAGTCTGCCATTGCCTTAACAAACTCTTTGTGCAAACAGAATTGAATCAAGTAGAGAGTAAGTGTGACTAGAAAGCAGCCTTGGAATCTCACTATGCTTCTCCTGTGTGAAGCTGCACTGCCCACCCTTCTCTGCACACACAGCTTATGGGGGTCAAATCAAAGTAGATGCTCTCATCAGCTCTTTAACAGGATTGGCCTTTTCAGCTTCCAGAAGCAGCATGACCTTCTCCATTCAGCTGCCTTCCTAGCCCATTCTTTAGCTCCATCTCTTACATTCCCATGGAGTAAGGCTTGGGCTCCTTCTGCACATTCACAAAGACAATCTTTTCTAAGAGCAGATCAGCAAAACCTGCTGAGAAAGGAGATGAGGAGTCGTGCCAAGCAGAGGGGAAGAGTAAACCATATTCAAAATGACTTCAGTGCAGTAATCTCACAGGGATTTATACAAATTGTGCTGGTATGTTTTTCCTGGAAACTCCAGCTCATTCCAGGCATGTATTTGTTTCTTAATGGAGTGGGGGAAGGTTTGATTCTTTCTACACGACAGGCCATTCAACAGCAGAGGCAATTAAGCCTCTTTGGCCAGCATTATACAAAATGACTAAATATACAACACACTTTCCAGTCTATACTTCATGTGTAATGACTTGGAGTCCTTGTAGTAATAGTTTTCCCTTGGGGCATTCTTTTGAAATATTTTTCTTTAGTTTAGGTGAGAGAAATAATATAAGGCCATAAGGACAGTTTAAAATTGAGACTTTTGGAGGAGGCAACAATGCTTGATAAGAAATGTACTCATTACTTTGCTCATGTAATGTAATCCCTCTGTATGGTATTTCAACAATTAAAAAACACTAATTAAAAAATAATAATAAATAAAATGGAGATTTTTTTAATCCAGAAAATTACATGTTATGCTTTGGCATCCAGTACTACTTGGGTAAATATCTAGTTCTCACGAATCCATTCAGTTCAGTAAATATATATTGTGAGCCACCTATGCAATCATGAGTGAATGCTGTTTATAATGGGTGGCCAAATCTCTGTATGGACCAAGTGGGACAGAGATCTTCTAATCAGTGGTAAATTTATGGATTGGACTCCAGGAGGACTTTGTGAAGTAGTTGATGCCATATATTAGATATAAGGAAACCACTTTATTTTTTAGACTCGGGAAGAGGGAGGGATTGAAAGCATAGCACAGTTGGTAGAGCACTAGCCAATGAGCAAAAGCATCAGGTACCAAATTTGAGTCCCAGTCTCAGACCAAAAAATAATAGAAGACTTGGGGAAGAAATGGGCAAAGCCAAATAAAATTTACTATAGCACCCCAAAGTAACAGTGTTAGCATTTTTTAAATACTTCTAGGCTTGTAAGTTTATGAGTATTTATTTGCTTTTTGTTTTCTTGAGATAGGGTTTCACTATGTAGCCCAGGCTGGCCTTGAACTCTGTAGCTCAGATTGGCTCTTAAACTCTAGATCCTTTTGCTTTAGCTTTCTAAGAGCTGAGATTAGGGACCATAAGCTGGCACAATGGGCTATAAGAACTTACATAATTTTTACCAAAAAATCTCGACTTATACTTTTTCTTTTCTTTTTTTTTTTTTTTTGGTCGGCCGTGGGGCTTGAACTCTGGGCCTGGGCACTGTCCCTCAGCTCTTCAGCTCAAGGCAAGCGCTCTACCACTTGAGCTACAGCGCCACTTCTGGTTTTCTGGTGGTTATTGGAGATAGGAGTCTCACGGTCTCTCCTGCCCGGGCTGGCTTTGAACTGCGATCCTCAGATCTCAGCCTCCGAGTAGCTAGGATTACAGGCGTGAGCCACCGGTGCCCGGCTAACTTACACTTTTTCATAAGCTACTCTTCTCACCTTACAGTAGACATTTTGTATCATTAAATATTATAATACATTATTTCAAGAAAGTATAACTGCTAATCCTCTACCGATTGGACTTTTTTTTTTTTTTGGCAATACTAGCAAAACTCAGCACTAGCACTTGGTAGGCAGGTACTGTATTAATTGATCAAACTTCCAGCTATTTTTTATGTTGGTTGTTTTCAAGACAGGATCTCACTTTATGCCTGAACCAACCTGGACAGTGATCCTCCTATTTGTGTTTCTTTTTGTCACTGCGATGACAGGGATGCCTAGCTCTTGTGCTTCCCATATAGATTAGGATGACAAGTATGCATCACCATACCCTAGCCATTGGTTAAGATGGTGTCTCATTAATTTTTTTGCCATCACTAGCCTGAATTGTCCCCAATCTCTGCCACAAGTAGTTAGAATTAAAAGTTGGAGGCATCATTCTTGTCTGGGACGTAATTTTTTAAATCTTAAGATATCTGAAGTTTTCTGAACATTTGGGGCTTTTTTTTTAATGTGGCCATAATTGAACAATATCATACTTTGTATTTTTATTTTGCTCCTTTTTTAAACTTACACTCTGATTGTCAGACTTGATATAGTATTTATTACTTTCAGTAACCAGCTTACTCTGTACAAAAAGTGGGATCAATTCCACAAAATTATAAAATACTCTTAGTGGGCTGGGAAGTTGGCTCAGTGGTAGAGCGCTTGCCTTGCATGCCTGAGGCCCTGGGTTTAATTCCTCAGCACCACATAAGCACAAAGAAAAAAGCCGGAAGTGGCGCTGTGGCTCAAGTGGTAGAGTGCTAGCCTTGAGCTGAAGAGCTGAGGGACAGCACTCAGGCCCAGAGTTCAGGCCCCACGACTGGACCCAAAAAAAAATAAATAAATAAATAAAAAATAAAATACTCTTAGTAATAACCAACAGAAACAATAGATCAAGAGTCCTACAAAACTTCAGATATTGCGGTCATGAGGCAGACTATAAAATGACAGTACTAATTACGTTGAAGATACTTTTTAAGAGCTTGAAAATATTTGTAAGAACATGATTCTACAAAGTGTTCCAACTGATTTCTAAAATTGCTAAACCAGAGCTGGTGTGGTGGTACATACCTATAATCCAGCACTTGGGAGACTGAGGCATGAGGATCAGTTTAGGCCAGCCTCGGCTACATAGTGAGACACTTTTAATTGACCCCCAAAAGGGCTAAACAGAAATTCCAAAACTAAAAAATACAGCAGCCAAAAGGAACAACGACTCAGAAAGCATATTTATGGGCACATCATCTATAACTGAGAATAGAATGTGAAAATGGGCCTGAAGGAGTTATTGTGAATGTAGCAGAACAGATAAAATGATAGAATATAGTTCATGCCTGTAATCTTAGATACTTGGAAGGGTAAGAGCAGGAAGATTATAGTTTGAAGCCAGCTTAAGCAAGTCTATAAGAAGCTGGGCATGGTGGTACATACCTGTCACCCAACTATGGTGGAAAAAGAAAACTGGGAGAATCAGTCTTCGTACATACTTGCATAAGAAGCTTAAAAATGACCATATACACAATAGCTGGAGGCATGGCTCCATAGTATAGGACCTGCCTAGAAACACGAGGCCTGATTTCAGACTCCAATAATGTCAAGATCCCAAAAAGATAGCATATATACAAAATAGGGAAATAGACATGAAAGTAGAGTGCTAAAACCCAATATACTTTCAATGAAAGTCCCAGAAAGTGAGGAAAAAATATTTGTTTTCAAAGTGATAATGGCTTACTATTTTCCCTAAGTGATATAAAACACTAATTCACAGATTCAAGAAGCCTTATGAATCCCAAGTGGTAAATGAAAAGAAATCCATTGTTAAATGATCATGTAAATGCAGATAACCAAAATCAAGTCTTTAAAAATGACACTCCTGACATGTTGAAAATGAACTAGACAATTTGTAGGTAAGGATGAGAGGGAAAAACTGCAAGAGAGTGAGGGAAGAGTGTACTCTTTACCTGACTTGTGTAACTGTGACCCCTCTATGCATCACCTTTATAATAACAGTTTTTTAAAATGGCAATACTATCCCAACTACTCAAGAGGCTGAGGCACCAGGATCACAAGTCCAAGGTCAGCTTGGGTAACTTAGTAAAACACTGTCTCAAAATAAAATGGAAAGAAGAGGAGGAGAACAAGGATGAGGACGAAGAAGAGGAAAGAAGGAGATAGAGAAAAGGGCAAGGCACATGCAGTGCTTGTCTAAGCATGCTTGCCAGCTTCAATCACCAGTACCACTAAAAAGCAAAATCATCATCGTCCTTCATCATCATTGCCATTGTCAAGAAACTTCTTCAAAGAAGTGGCAGTAAACTTAGGGCTAACTTCTTGACAACAACCATGGTAGTGAGACTACCAAGGCTTTCATACTTATTAGATTGTTATATAAGACCTCCTGCCAGTGATTGAATGGAGCCAAAATTGCCAGAATCTGTACCTGTCTCTGAGTATTTCTGTCCAGAAAAAAGATACCCTTTTCTAATTTCCATTTGCCAAGCCATATGCTATTAGACAAGCCTCTGTTCATGGAAGGTACCCCATTTTAATTTGTATACATTATCAAAAAAGCTACTAGTGCTCTGCAGTAACATCAAAGTGTCTCAGTTTTGACTTCATGCATTCTTTCTCTTGTTCCCATAAGTGGACATAGGTAGAAGGATATTTGATCTCAGATGGGTATTGCAGAAGGAAAATTGAAGGCCCTTAGTGACAAAAGCAGAGAGTTTGCTGGTATTACATTACATGTAATGGACTAGATAAAATAACTCTATTGCTTTCTTATACAGAATAAACACCTAAAATGAAAACCAATGATTTCCAACTAGAGGGATGAATTTTGCCCCAAGGGATATTTAACAGTCTTTGGAGTTATTTTTTGGTTATTGAAAGTACGTTGAGATCTGTTGTAAACTGAAATGCACGAGACTGCCCCAACACAAAGAATTAATCTATCCCTAATGTTAATAATGGCAAGATTGAGAAACTGACATAACTAAATAAAAACATTGACAATAAATAGTAAGGAAGATACTCCATGAAAATGTATATCAAAAGCCAGCCAATATTGCTACATTAACAATAGACAAAATTACATTGAGTCAGAAAGCACTTCTTCAAATAAAATAAATATATATATATATATAATAAAATTGCTTCAAGTACAAAAAATAAAAATGTTAGCACTCCAGGAAAAAGACAAATTCACTAACACGGTTTTATGTTTGCATGTGTCCTTCAGCATTAGATATAACCAACTGTCAAAAAAAAGAAAGCCACACATTGTGGCATACACCTATAATCCCAGAACCTTGGGCTCTGAAGCAGGAAGATTTAGAGTTCAAGACCAGCTTTGGGCTACATAGACCCTATTCTAAAATAGAAACAAAACAATATTTAAAATTTGAATAATATATCAATATATTATATATTATTACATATCAACATATATAAATAAATTCCACTAATGAGCATTATAGAAAACTATAACAACTATAGAATATATGTACTATTTTGAAGCATACATGAAACATTTATAAAAACTGACCATATACTGGATCATTGTTCTAATCTTAACAAATTTCACAGAATTAAATTTACAAATAAAAGCCAGATACGTGTCTCATGCTACTCAAGAAGGAGAGGAGGAAGATCACCAGTTTGAGCCAGCCCAGGCAAAGTTAGTGAGAGTATCTCAAAAAGCAAATACAGGTCTAGGTGTGTATATGAAAATATTACCTAATAGCAAAATGCCCTTTTAAAAAGATATTCTAAATTGCATTCCTAACCAGCAGGTTGAGAAGTATATTATCCACTTCATATCACCCTTAGATATTATGATTTCTAAATATTTGCAATCTTAGAGGTTATTTTGATTTGCTTCTCTTAGACTAAACATCTTTTGTATGTTTATTGTTTGTATTTTTTTACAAATGATGATGGACTGCTTGTGCTTACCCTTTGCCTTGACACATAAATTTTTTAGAAACAGTTGCTATGAAATACAGTAATATATACTGGATTAGTTATGTTCACTTGATATTATTTTACAAATATTTTAGATTTCTTCTCCCCCTCAATGTCTCCTGCACATTTCCACCTAAGATGTCCTGAGATCAGTCTGTGACTTCTGCTCCTTTGCTCTCTCCTATCCTATGTTCCTTTATTAACACCAGGTTCTTTGCAAATTTGGCAACTGGTACAGGTGCTTTGCTGTAGATGTTTCCAAGATAGGTGGGGTTGGGAGAGATGGGAGAGAATTATAAAAGGGGTGACATTGATTAAGACATATTGTACTAATAACTGACATGTTGAATTGAACCCCCTCCATACAACTACTTAAAGATAGTTTTAGAAATTAAGATAAGAACAAAAGAGTGAACTGAGGCACAGTCATGGGACATAAACCACCCATTGGGTCATGTGAAGTCTGAAAAACCAGAACAGTTGACTGGAAGCAAAGCAGACCCCTGGTGTATCTATCTCCAAAGCTGGCCATGCTTAGACAAATTAAACAACAGCAGATAAAAAGACCTGCCTATATGTGTGTTATCTGCCAGGGAAACATATAGCCAGTAACAGCTTTTTGGTAGCCATCTACCTACAGTTGTGACTCCTTGAATTTTCTAGACAGGGATAGTGGTGAGGACAAAGTAACTAACACAGCCCTTCATAGCCCTTGTGAGCTCAGTGCCCACAGTAATAAGAATCACTTCTCCTTTTGTGGGAACCTGCTCTGGAATTGCTCCAGAGGTTCCTCGCATACTTCCTCACTCCTCAGAGATCTCCTCAAAAGTGTGGTATGGCACCCTGTCTCAGGTTGCACTGGCAGTACAGAACACGGCCCCATGCTACTTTGCTGCTGTCTCTGGTAGCATTACTCCTGTCTTGGGTGTATTTCCATTGTGCTTATATTGATGTCTACTCCCACCTTCCAAGCAGCTCTAGGGAAGCTGTCTGGGGCAGCTACACTTGCCTGAAGAAGCTTCATAGTTAAAATCTGGGCAAGAAGCTGCCTATTACCTGTACTCTCTGCTGTGAGTCAGTCCTAGGAGTGTGTGCCCCCTATCCCTGTGTGCCTGGCAAGATGGGTGGGGCATATACCATTGGAATGTGAATTCCAGAGACCAGGAATGCCTCCATCCCCTGCAGCCCCAAGGACCAGACAACATTACCACATGATAGACATGTATCACCACCTTCTGAGTGGCCCATTGTCCAGACAGAGAGGTTTCCATGAGGTTTTCCCGTTATTTGCTTTGTGCCAAGAACACTGTGATATTAAGATAGGGGTATTTTTTTAAAGAGATAATTTAGAAAATAAAGAGAACAAGAAACAAGAAAATTGTGCATTTGGGAATATATTCTCCCAGCTAAGCTACACATTAAATAGCATGTACTTAACAAAAATAGGATTATATTGTCACACTGTTTATAACATGCTTACTACCCTTCTATTTTTACTGGTTATTCCAAATCTAATAAAAGCCAGAAGAGGCTGGGAGCTGATGGCTTACACCTGTAATTCTAGCCACTCAGGAGGCTGAGATCTGATGATTGCAGTTCAAAGCCAGCCCAGGCAGACAAATCTGTGAGACTCTTATCTCCAGTTAACAAGTAAAAAGCTGGAAGGAGAGGAGTGGCTCAAGTGGTAGAGTGTTAGTATGAGCAAAAGTGAAAGAATCTGTGTGAGTGTATGTGTGTGCCAGTACTGAGGGACACTGCCACTAGACAAAAGCCCAATCCCTCCATTCACTGTGATTTGGATGGGTAGAGGCAGGATCTAAATTGTACTTACGCTTCTCAATATAATTAAAATTTTTTATAGCAGTTTACATGCTAATGAGGAAACAGTTCACTGTGCTGAGGCCTGGCCAAAACGTAACTGAGCCTTAGAATCTCCCCCATAGTGCTTCCAGGGTTCAGGCTTCCAGAGTGGGGAGAAACAGGCAGTCATGAATAGAGCAAGTGATGGGCTGTCAGGACCAGATGGACGATCATTCCCAATTGCCATCTATGGCACTCTTGTTAAAAATCATTTTCAACTAACTCTTGTATATATTTTACATGCACAGAAAACAAAACGTAAAAGATAAGAAACAGTGATAAGTCCCCATACCTCCCACCCTGTCTCCTAACTGCTAATTTCCTCACTTCCAATCATCATCTCTGTGGACATCATGACGGCAGTGTCTTGTGTGACCTTGTGAGAAGTATCCTGAGTTCAAAGGGCAGGAGGTCATAGAGGTTATCAAAGGATTTCCTCCATCACATCAGTAACCTCTGCTGAAATCCTTTGAGTAAGCAGGTCTAATCTCCACCAGTATCCCCAAGGAAACTGAGTCTCTGAAGGCATGATCAAATCCATACCATTGAGACCACCCAAAAAAAAGAAAGCTGATCATCCATGTTGCTGGAGAAATAGCCACAGGAGGATCACCCTGAATCTAGATTAGTGCTGGAGTCAGGACATCAAAAGCTTCATGTTGGCACTGACATACCTAATGATAGACAAGTTACTTGGCCTTACTGAGCCTTGGCTTTTGACTAAGTAATCACCAAAATCCCTTCTTCCATTCAATTTCTTCCTCCAATTAAGATAATCACTCCAAAATGCCTCTACAGCTTCCATGTGTGTGAGTCCCTGGGACAGTGGATCTGGGTGGGGTCAAGGTTCTGCTCCTAGAGATTCCATCCTGCTGCTCACAAGGCCTCCACAGCAATAGCACAGACTGAGACTCCTCTTGGAAACTAAGCACCTGGGAGCTTGATACAATGTCTACTTCAGCCATGCAGCTCCTCTGGAGGTCCATGGCTCTCAGCCTCCTCACATTCCTGTTTGGCCTCTCAAGTCCCAAGTGATAATGGTGCTGGAAATGTAAATTCAGTGAGCTCTGTTGTACGCCAGGCCCTGTATTAAGTGCTCAGCATACACACACACACAAACACACCATAGCCTACAGATGAAGGAACTACAACTTAGAGAATTCATGCACTTAAAGTTACAAAGCTGTAGTGTAAGATACCAGACTCCAAAACAGTCCACACACACACACACACACACACACACACACACACACACACACACACACACACACACACACACACACACACACACACACACACCATAGCCTACAGATGAAGGAACTACAACTTAGAGAATTCATGCACTTAAAGTTACAAAGCTGTAAGATACCAGACTCCAACACAGTCCTTCTCATCCTAACACTAAACCAGAGCATAAGGACCCTCTCTCCACCAGCCTTAGAAATAAACTCCTCAGTGAGTGCTATAGCAGGCGCTCTTGGGTCTAGGGATGAAGGAAGGAGGACTTCTTCAGCTCAAGTATCTCCAAGGAATGCATCTCAGCTGGCATAGCCCCCTCTGTCTCAAATTTTCTGAATAATTTACTGGATTCTGGCTGCAGCCGTATCCATTAGGGAGTAGGAGGGCTTCCTCTATGAGCCTCCTTTCCCTTCACAAGAGGGTTCTTTGGCCAAGAACAGCACTTAGATGGTGTCACGGGAAGGCCATGGGCCTTAACAGGCCACATCTATTTTCATTTACCTTCTGAAGGGAGATTAGGAAGAAAATTCAATTTTCCCTAATGCTTTCCCCCTCAAATGGCTAATTTATATGCTAATTAGCAAGATAGGGATCGATGAAACTCGTAATCAATATGCTGTCCAAGACACCAGTAATGAAATTCATTTAGAGATGGGCTGCGGGTGGAACTGAAGCAGTTATTTAGAATAAATGGACAGCACAGGGAGGGGCCCTGGGCTCCATACTGCATATGACTGTACTTCTTCCCTAGTCTCCTTCACTCCCCATCCCACAGAGCACTGCACACCAGCTTCTGCCTCTCCTGCCTTGTCCCTGTGGATTTGTGGGACACTGCAGTCTAAGAAGACCCAGGGTATAGCCCTGGAGGAAAACTGGGCTGAACAATGGCAAATATGTACTTTACTCATACCTGCTGAGGTATGCCTAAGGGTTCGTTGTTATTTTTTTAAATCAGAGAAATTATTGCCCAGCTTTTTCAATAGTGTCCTGAGTTTTTAAATGTACCAACCATAAGGCCACGTGTCAGATGCCTGTATCCTTTGTAAGTCCAGTGTGAAGTGGACCAGCCAAACTAGGAAGTTTCAACTTGCATACTAATTGCAGGACTTCAGATGGGTGATAATAATGGGTGATAATCTATGGAGCTTTAGAAGCATAATGGTATTCACTAAGATGGTTGAAAGTTGTCTTTTACCCCAATGAGTGCTTATTAGGATCACCTAAGGAGACCTCATAAGTGTGTGTGTGTGTGTGTGTGTGTGTGTGTGTGTGTGTGTGTAGCTTGAACTCTGGGCCTGGGCACACTGTCTCTCAGCCCTTTAGCTCAAGGCTAGTTCTTTGCCACTCGAGCCACAGGGCCACTTGTGGCTTTTTCTGCTTATGTGGTGCTAAGGAATTGAACCCAGGGCCTCATGTATGCAAGGCAAGCACTCTACCACTGAACCATCTTCCCAGAGCGAGGCTTCATAATTTTTATGAAGATATTTAAACATACCAAGACATTGGAAGACTTATGCCATAGATATTACATGTGTCTGTAAAGACACATTTTATAACTAACATCTTACCAGACTTACCTGATCATGTAGCTATCCAACTGCCCATCGTTCCACCACTCACCAGTAAGTTGTAGATATCAGTGTACCTCATCACTAAAGCAGCATGAGTATCATTATTAGAGTTCAGTATCTATTTTTTTCCTGAGGTGTAGTATTTGTGTCTAATGAGATACACAGTGAATGTTTTGATTTTCTAAGAAATTGAATGTGTATCATATCATAGAGAGTAAAGAGTAAAATGGTAGTACTAGAGCCTGGTAGTTAGGGACAGTGAGACAGATATGGGTGGCTTAATAAGTACAAAAATTGGACTGGGAGAGATAAATCACACCTGTCATCCTAGCTACTTGGCAGGTGGAGTTTGGGAGGATCCTGTTTGTCGGTGTTCATTTATTTTTAAAAATCTTTAATTAAACAAAAAGATTACAGTTACATAAGTCAAGCAAAGAGTACATTTCCTTTTGGACAATGTTACCCCTTACCTTGCTTTCTCCCAGTTTTTCCCGCCCATTCCACTCACAAGTTATATAATTCATTTTCAATGTGGTATCCAGTGAGAACTATTGTTGCATTTGTTTACCCTTTGTCCCTCCATTTCTGTTTTTATTTAACTGCTTTATTTAAATTTTATTTTACTTTTTGAGTTAACATACATTTGTAGTATGATGAGGTTTCATTGTGATATTTACATGTTGAAAAAATATATCCCTTCACCATATTCCCATTCCCTCCCTTCCTTCTTTCCTTCTAAATTATACTATGCTCATTGTTATCTTTATATACGTGGTTATGTGTATACATATGTATATACATGTGTATATATATGTATAAGTATACATACATATGTATATATATAAAATGATCCTCTTCACCCTTTGATATCTCCTCCTTGGTCACCTCTCCATGATCATCTCCTGGGTAGTCCTCCTATTTGTGTTCCATTACCATTACCACCACCACCACTACCAACACCATCATCATCATCATCATCTTATGTCTGTACTCCATAAATGAGTGAAAACTTACAGTACTTGGCTTTTTGAGTTTGGCTTATCTTTCCCAACATAGTAATCTCCAGTTCCATCCATTTTCCTAAATATAACATAATTTCATATTCTTTTTTTTTAACTGTATTTTTTTGTCTTTTCTTTTTTGGTACTGGGGATCGAACCCAGGACGTTGCGCTTGCTAGGCAAGCGCTTTGCCACTGAGCTACATCCCGGCCCAATTTCATATTCTTTATGGTATATATGTATCATCTCTTTTTTCCCATTCACTGGTTGGATATCTTGGCTGATTCTATCATTTGGCTATTGTGAACAAAACTACAATAAGAAGGGAGATATTGATTTGTTGTCCTTCAGATATATGCCCAAGAGTGATAGGTACAGCAAGGTTATAAGGTAGGTCCATTTTTGTTGTTTTGAGAAGCTCCCACACATATTTCCATAGCAGTTACACTAGTTTACATTCTCACTAGCAGTATATGAGGGTTCCTTTTCCATTGTACCTTCAACAGCATGTGTTGTTTTCTTGGTGACTGCCATTCTGACTGGGATGAAATGTTTTGATTTGCATTTCTTTTATGGATAATGATGTTGAGTATTTCTTCACGTATCTATTAGCCATTTATATTTCTTTTTCTGACAACTGTCTGTTCAAAGATCACAGTTTGAGGCCAGCCCAGACAAAAAAGTTACTGAGACTTCCTTCTCAACGAATAAAGTGGGCATGATAGTGCAAACCCAGGTTTAAGCTACAAAGAACACTGGAGATAGGATAGTAGTGGTCTGAGGCCAGTCCTAGGAAAAAACACAAGATTTATGTGAAAAATGAGTAAACTTTAAATGACCAGGTGTGGCTCAAGTGGTAGAGCATCTGACTAGTAAGAATGAAGTTCTTGAGCTCAAATCCAAGGACCACAAAAGAAGTATAAAAACATAGATAGTATTAAATTCTAGTATTTTGTAGCTTAGTAGGGTGACTATAGTTAATCATTTATAGCATTATTTCAAAATAACTAAAAGGAATTTTTTAAATATTCCAACACTATTTGAAGATAATTACCCTGATTTGATCATTAAACATGTATCAAATATCACACTGTCACAGGGCACTGGATGGCTCATGACTAACCTAGCTACTTGAGATCTGAGAATGGCAGTTCACTGCCACCTGGACAGACAAATCCCCAAGACTTATCTCCAATTAACCAGCAAAATGCTGGAACTTCAGGAGTAGCTGCAATAGTAGAGTGCCAGCTATGAGTAAAAAGCCAAATGAGAGTATGAAGCCCTGAATTAAAGCCCAAGTAACAGCATACATACACACCCACACACCCATACACCCACAAACAGAGTCCCATAAATACATGCAATTATTTTCAAAAGTAGTGGGCTGGGAAGGTGGTTCAGTGGTAGAGTGCTTGCCTTGCATGCATAAGGCCCTGGGTTCGATTCCTCAGCACCACATACACAGAAAAAGCCGGAAGTGGCACTGTGGCTCAAGTGGTAGAGTGCTAGCCTTGAGCTGAAGAGTTGAAGAGCCCAGGCCCAGAGTTCAATCCCCACAACCAACCAAAGAGAGGGGGGGTGAGGAAAGATTTCAGGTGGTGGAGAGTGGGGTCCAGGAATGTACTTCTGACTTGCTTACCTGCTGACTCTAGTATAGAGCTCAGCTGAGTACCACTGAGGACCAACATTTAACTCCACTGTTCAGGTTCAACTTTGGAAAGTAGTTTTCTGTTGCTCGTACCTTTTTCCCCTTAGTTTTGCCTTTATAATGTCTTGGGAGCAAGGCAACTGTGGCTCATACCTATAATCCTAGCTTCTCAGAAGGCTGAGATCTGAGGATTGCAGTTCAAAGCCTGCCTGGACTGGCTTTATTTTTCTTTTATTTTTTGTTATAGCGATGATGTACAGAGGAGTTACAGTTACATAAATCAGGTAATTAGTACATTTCTTTTTGGACAATGTCCTGTGAGACTTTTATCTCCAGTTAACTTCCCAAAACCAGGTAGTGGAGTTGTGGCTCAAGTGGTAGAGCACTAACCTTGAGCACAAAAGCTCAGGGACAGTGCCCAGGTCCTGAGTTCAAGACCCAGAACTGGCACCAAAAAGATGATGATGATGATGATGATGATGATGATGATGATGATGATGTGGTGTCGGGAAATTCTAATGTGTTTCAATCCTAGTTTGACACTTTGTATGAGTTTGAACAAGCTACATAGCGGATTCCTCCCTGTAAAATTGGGTTTCTCTTGTGTTTACTAAAGTTATAAAGCAAAAGTACCTAACTCAAGAGTTTCACCAGAAATTCGCTAGAAGACTAGGGTGGGAATAGGGTTTATCCAATCCTCATCCCCAGACCAGTGAGATTCTCCAGTTCTGCTTTCTGAACAAAGGCAGATTGACAGCCCCTTTCTTTAGTTCCAAATATGGCTCTGCATGGTGAGGCTGTGATGTCAGAGGTTGGAGAGCTGTCACCACCTTCATATAATGACTAGAGTATAATTATGTAGAGATTTTTGCATTGGTTTTCCATTTCACAGGGTGACTTGGGCTACACTAACTACTCACTGCCCCATATAACCAATTGCACACCTTTTCAAGACAGCTGGCTAGAGCTGGGCAGAGCTGGTGTTAGAGAGGACTGGAGAGAGCTCCCCAGCACTGAGACACTGCCTTATCCTACAGCCCTGAGCACCCATCCAACAATAGCGAGGAAATCACCTCACTGCAGTGTGAGTCCAATCCTGTCATCTGAAGCCTCCCACTCCCCCTGGCCTCCAGGGCACAGACTTGGAGGCAGTCTTGTGTACCCCCTTCCTATGATCCCTGAGCCTCACAGAGTTGGTGTTTGTGGCTCCCACTAGACAGTGTTGTATATTAAATAGTACTTGTTAGAAGGGAAAAAGAAGTCTCTTCTGAGTGGTATGGCCTCTCTTATTGTTCAACCATTTAAAATGAAGATTTGCCAATTAGCACCAGGAAGAATGCAGTTGTACATATAGGTTTTCCCCTGTGAGACAGGCCATAGTCGGCTCTAAAATCAGGGGTGAAGTGCCAGGCTTTAGCTCTTTTCTCAATAAGAAGGCTGAGGAAGATTCTCCTCCATGCCCTGGCAAAGACACAACTGGCAACACTCTGTCTGACCAGGAAGGTAGCAGTGTTTTCAGAGTATCAGAGGTTGCTCTGGGACCAGCATATTAACACAGAGATCCAGGGTATAGACAGTTGTTCATAAACCTCACTCCAAGTTTTTCACCTCTCTGAGTGTCTCTGGAACCTGCACGCTTTATAAGAGGGTACTGGGCAGAGCAACCAGAGAATGAGATCAGATGTCATGCTCTTGAAAGCATGTGCCTGGCTTCAATGGTCCCCTTTTGGGTTGGTTGTATTCTGTAATGTGTCCCTTGAGAAGACAGACTAAGCAGCCTGTGTTACCCTGCAATTTCTCCAAACTATTTGCATGAAATACTGCAGACAAAAAGCCCAGTCTCTGATTGGCTGTTGCTAGGTAACAACATAATCATTAGGAAATTAGGCTGTCCTCTTTTTTTCCAACCCAGTGTATGTGTGTGATTGCAGCGTTGTACAGGAAGAGAGAGGGAGTGGAACAAAGAGAGATAAATGGGATGGTCTTGAAGGCGGGGACATCACAGCCACAAACCTGCATCCCACGGTAGGACAATCTGCTTTGGGTTGGGCTTTTACTCAGTCAAGCCAATATTGATACATTTTCCTTTTTTTTTTGTAAGAACAACAAAAGCTAGCAGGGGCCTATAGGCAACAGGAAAAGAAGCTACAGAAGCAACCTTGACATTGGAAGTGGTTTTTAGAAGCAAATGGTAGTGTTTAATATGTGGGATGTGAGAGTGAAAAAGGAAGTGTGTCTGGAGAATGTGTGTAGGCAAGTAAGAATCCATTAGCATGGCTGGTGGGGTGCCTGCACAGAAGGGAAGGAGAGAAAGTGCATGTGGCAGAAAAGCATCATGCTATAAATGTGGATGGAAGCCCCACTAGCTGAAGTTTAGGACTCAGTTTTAACTCCACCAGTGTATAGGCATGTGGTCTTCCAGTTATTCAGCTAGGCAGTCCTCAGCCTGCCCCTTCTGCCTGGTTGGACTTTGCAGGTAGATGATGTGTGTGTGCATGTGTGCATATATGTACACACACAGCCAAAACACCTAATTCATTTTCAAGATTATGTCCAAGGATAACAGCATGTAGAACCCTGACAAGTGTACAGCCACACTTGGATGCTTCCATAAAAACCCTGAGCCCTTTCCTTTTCCTGCATGCTAGCCCCAGGTGACTATCCTGCCTCCCACTGTTCTTGTCCTCCTTTCAGGTTTAAGGTCCCTAGCAATGACCTGTCCCTTACACTAGATCTCTGTTGCCATCCTGCATTGGCTTGCTACAACCCGAAGCAAGCTAATTGCCTTTTGTCACTCATTGTCTGCCAGATTAATGACTCCTGTGTGCCAGGTTGCCCACAGCCACCTCTGAGCTTTTCTTTCCTTTTACTCTCTCCTCTGTTCAACCTCTCTGAGTTCCACATCTGAGTTTTTTAGGAGCTATTAAATTTATATGCTAAAATAGACGCACTGCCTTTTTTTTTTTGCCTGATGAGGATAGATAATCCCAGGCATAATGCAGAGGGGAGCATTTTGTAGGAGTAAAAATATGCAAATATATGAGGAGCAAGACAGTATGAGTGCCAATAACCCAGATTCAGAAGAGAAGATCCCCCAAACACACACCCACAAAGACTTGCTGCTCCAGTGGGTGAGACTAACAAGATTCAACTGCCCTAGAGAGGAGAGAAGTCACCTCTAGTTTAAAGGAACTCACAGCCCCTTTCTAAGTGCAGGTACCAGTGGGATGAGCCTGGCACTCTGCAAACCCTCTTGTCTCCACCAGTGACTCAGTTCTGAATTCTTCATCACAGCTTCTTTAATATATTAAAACAAAGAACAATCTCAGTTTTGGTCACTGGGCAAGTAATACCAGAAATCTTTATGTAGGACTCAGCAATCTTTCAACAAACTCTCCAAGATATACAATAAAGTTTGAGAAACACTGTGAGCCTAAGCTCTAGTCCTGGGACTTGAACTCAGGGCCTGGGCATGTGCTGTCCCTGACCTTTTTTGCTCAAGGCTAGCACTATACCAGTTGAGCCCCAACTCTACATCCACTTTTTGGTATTGGAGATAAGAATTTTACAGACTCTCCTGCCTAGGTTAGACCCTCAGATTTCAGCCTTCTGAGTAGCTAGTGTTACAGGCATGAGCCACCAGCACCTATGCATTTTAAAAAAAAACTCTCAGGTGATATTGACCACTCCCAAAATCTCTCCTCTGAGAATAAACATATAACAGAAATGACCTCTGTC
The DNA here is from genome assembly GCF_000151885.1 of Dipodomys ordii. NCBI lineage: Eukaryota > Metazoa > Chordata > Mammalia > Rodentia > Heteromyidae > Dipodomys > Dipodomys ordii. The sequence continues at coordinate 1,289,614 of NW_012267267.1, forward strand.
CTCCTAGAATTTTCCCTCCCCATTTCCCAAATCCTGATCAAGCCATCTTTAAAGACATGCCCCAACTGAACTTTAGCTGACTCAAGTGAAAGTTATCAGCTTACAATTCATTATGCTTGTTGGGCTGGAAAACTAGGCCCAGACCTTAATGTTCGAACAAGCTAAGAACTATATTGACGATTTAAAATGGGGGAGGAGGAAGGAACAATAAGAATATATGTCAGAGACTGTAGTCTGCAAAGCCTAAATTATAAAATGCTTGACCCTGTCCAGAAAAAAAAATAGTCTCTACTCTCATTATATTTATTATGTACTCCTCTGATTGCTCCTTAAGCACAGAGTCTGTATCTGAAGCATTTTTTAATTTCATGTAGTACCAACACATAACTATAATTCAGTAAATACAGAAAGGATGGAAGCTGGGCTGGGAAGGTGGCTCAGTGGTAGAGCGCTCTAGGCCCAGGGTTCGATTCCTCAGCACCACATAAGCAAAAAGAAAAAAGCCGGAAGTGGCACTGTGGCTTAAGTGGTAGAGTGCTAGCCTTGAGCTGAAGAGCTGAGGGACAGCGCCCAGGCCCAGAGTTCAGCCCCACGACCGGACCTCCCCCCCCCAAAACAAAAGAAAGGATGGAAGCTAATAAGTGGTTGGGAGAGCTAGCAGGATGAATGACAAGTGTTCTGGGGACCCAAAGGTCAGGTTTCCTATCTTGCCCCACCCAAGAGACAAGAACAGTAGTTTCCTTCACTTTACACAGAAGATGAACATCAAGAGGCTCATACTAATGAAACTTTTTTCTTTAAACACTAAAGTGATTTTTAAGCAGTTAGCTGTCCTGCAGCTTAAAAAACAGGGATAGTATTTATAACATTCATAAAGGGAAGAATTAAAAACTTAAATTTTCAAGTAGATTAGTGATGCACAGTAGAAGATTTTCAAGGAGTCGTACTGTACCAGCTTTTGAAGAACAGGTGTGTGAATTACACCTGCCATGCAGTGGCCCAGCTCTGCTTAGACAGCTTGCCAACACAGAGAGGCCTCTTATTTATTTGTTTATTTATATTGTGAGAATACTGTACAGAGGAGTTACGATTACATGGGCAAGATAACGAGTACATTTCTTATCAAGCATTGTTGCCTCCTTGTTATTTCCCCTTCCCAAGTGGTCACTTTAGGAAGCTGCCCATCCTACTTCTTCACACTACCACCCATATGTTAGTGAGTACTTCTTTCTGTGAAGTTCAAATCTGTGTCCTCATAATATCCACCTGTGGTTCTTATTCTACCTATTTGGTTACCTACATTCATAAATGTGAGAAACAAGTAGGGTAGAGTTGAGTTACACTTGACTGAAAACAATGGAGTATTGAAAGGGACCTGCCCAGTTTGATGAGGACTAGGGAAAAAGTCCCTTTCCAATCATAAAGAATAGTTTAGAAATATTAGATGCTAAAAGTCAGTAGGTATGCTAAAAGAGGAAAATCAAAGTTAGAGTATGAAATGGAAGCAAAGGGCTAGTTGTCACAGTAGATCAGAGGCTAACCATAGACAGGCAATATGTTTCTGCTAGAAAGGAATGTTAATTGCAATTAAAGGGTGGTATTTGGGACAAATGAGAAGGAGGCCAAAAACTGGGCCTCTGGAATTGCTTTGTGATTCCACAGTTTTGAACTGGCTGCTTTGTCAAGTATAGGACAGAAGCAGAAAAGGAAAAAGTGTTATAGGCATGACTGAGTCTTCTAACTAGTAGGCTAGACCAAAGCATAGAGGTCTTTAAGTAGTGGAGAAAGGAGGCTCAAAGTTCAAGCTACATGCATGTCCGTAGTATATGTTCTGTCATCCAAATACTATGATAGCTGATAAATCAATCTTTGCATGAAAAAGTAGCCCAAGAAGAATGTTTGCTGAAATTTACTTGACTCTAGATTTCTAAAGCATTTGTGCTACACAGAGCTTGGAACTGTGAGGGGAATGTAAGCTGGCAATAGTACTTATTAACTGCCTTCCAGTCTCCTACTCTCTACCCTACCTCTGCTCTTCCCAACACATGTACATGCGCAGGTCCCCATGTGTGAGACCCCCTCACATACACATGTGCCCAGTAGCTTATTGTCTACTCTGTTTTTCACTTCTTCCAATTTCATTGGAGACAAAGGTTCTTCTTCTTTTCTTTTTTTCTTTTCTTTAAAAATAATACATCTAGGATTTGAGAATGGAGATTTTTGGCAGCTGATGGAAAGCTTATGTCCATGCAAGGATCAAGAGTGTATTTAGTCATTTTCAAGGATCAGAAGCCCACATGTTTGAGTGTTACTTCTCTATATGGTACCACTGAAGGTGGTGACAATTTGGACACTAATAGTATCTCCAGACTTGTCTGGTGGACACTGCTTAGTAGCTTGATGATCTTGATCAGTTTACTTTATCTCTCAGAACCTGTATTTTCATCCATACTTATTGCTCTGAAGCAATGCTAACAGTCAGAGAGGTTGCTTTTAATTGTGCTGTGTGTGGTGCTTGGGGTTTTGCTTGCCTGTTCTCTTTCTCCACTGTTTTACAGTTTCCTTAAGGTGCACACAGATGCATGCTTTGTAATGATTTAGTATGGAGAGATTTTTATAATGGTCTTTTTTACAGCTTTAGCTACTAAAATGTCTATGTATAAATCCCAAAAAGAGGGGAAGAAGAAAGAATTGGTTGAGATCAGATTAAAAAGAATTTATTCTGTCATTAGAAACAAGAAAGATTTTTCTAATTTGAGGTTGTTGAAATATAGTTTCTCTTTAAGAGAAAATAATTTTCTGCACTAACCTACCAGTCTGTGCCTGAGCTGTGCTGGATGTTTTAATACATCATTTCACCTACTCTTTTTTAAAATTTTTAAATATTTTTATTGTTATTATAAAGGTGATATACAGATGGGATACAGTTTCATAAGTCAGATAATGACTATCTTTTTGGACAATGTCACCCCTTCTTCACCTACTCTTTAGAACAAATCAATGAAATTTACTACTGTTCTGTCTATTTTATAGAGGAGGAAAATGAGCTAGTCAAAGGTTAAGTACTTTGACCAATGTAGCACTCGCATATGCTATGCCCTAATGATACTCAGTTGTTTTCATTGCACTTACCTTTACCAAATGTTTTCTCATACCTATCTATTTTGGTTCATTTTTGCAGTAGTTCTGTGAAGTAGGAGGTGGGATATTATCATCTCTGTCAGTACAGAGGAGTGATTGGGTCTAGAACCCAAGCTACCTAGCCAGGAACTCCAGCATGTGTCATTCACAGTAACCAAATACCTATTACCCATTACCCATCACTTTATCACTGCTTTCATTTTTTCTCTCACCTTTTTTCTAAATTTATATGTGCTGGTCCTATACACTGAACATAGAAATCTGGACCCACAAACTTGAATATCAACTCTCTATTTAAAGAGTTTCAGTGAACATGGTTGTTCTAGTGGCATTACTGTAACCATAGCCAAGATATGTAATCAGTCCAGATGCCTCTCAATGGAAGAATGGATCAAGAAAATGTGGTATATAAACACAATGGGGTTTTACTCATCCATTAGCAAGAATGATATTGTACCATTCATAAGGAAATAGAAAAAATTGTAATAGATGAGTTAAGTCAGACCCAGAGAAACAAAAGTAGCTAAAATTTGCCTATAATTCTATAAGTAAACATGTTGGGTGGTTTGCATGTGGTTTCAAATGTATTAACTGAAATGAGAGACTCTAGAGAGAACTCAAATAATGTAATTCCTTAGAAAGACAAACTCAAAACCCAACAAAATGGGCAACAGAAAATGGGTACTTGCAAGGGGTGGAGGGCCAAGCTGTTGCTGGCCAGGCACTATGTTAGGGATAAATATCTACTTAGTGGTCTGAAAATAGTTGTTACTGCCTGGTGAGGACAATCAGCTGTCCTGCTGCAATATAAAAAACAAGAAGGCACTAAATCCAGGCTGGAGTACAGAAAGGAAAATTCTGGGAAAGTAGATATGACTGAAGGGCACAGGATGAGCAAGCTCTGGCCAGGGAGATGGGAAAGGGACACCGAGAGTAGCCTAGGCAGAGGGAAGGGTCAGGGAATAGGCATGATGCCTAGTATGACTGACACTAGGCTTCATGCATGTAGGCACCATAGTACATAATGGGGGTCTGAGAACTGCCTGTACCCCTCCTTGCCACATGCAGGTATTTGGGGTTGTCAACAAGGAAGAAATTCTGGTACTTGTCCCTCCCTGACTTCTAGTCCCCTCTTTTCAGAAACTTTACAATAACTGTCTTACATGTGACTGCTGTTCTTGATCTCCCATGGGGTTGATAACATCCCTCTTCTAGCAAAAGCTTTCAGACTTCATGTGCATTGGAATTCCCCATGTGTCTGGTAAAGACAAAGGTCACCGAACCCCATTCCAGAATTTCTGCTTCATTTGGTCTGAAGTGGAATCTGAAAATGGGCATTTTTGAAGAGTTTCCAGAAGACCCCATTTTGAGGCCCCCTGCCTAGAAGCATGCTAAGCTGTTATGTTAACAAGGCTGTGTTTTATATATTCACACGTTTGCTTTCTAGTTTCATTGACCTTTTTAAGCTAGTGAGATTTAGTAGTCAGCAGTATAATTTAGTATATCCTAGAGCTGCCATAACCAAGTACCACACACTAGGTGATTTAGAACAACAGACATACGTTGTCTCACTGCTTTGGAAACTTGAACTTTGAAACCAAGGTGTCAACTGGGCTGAGCTCCTCCTGAAATTCTTCCCTAACTCCTGCTATCTTCTAGTGGCTCTGAGGGTCTTTGGTGTGGTGGTAGAGCTGTAATCTTTGCCTGTGTCTTCACACAGCTATCTTCCGCCCACATATTTCTGTCTCTTCACATGGCCTTTCACAAAGCCACATTAGAATTGGAAGAGAGTCTATAGGAGATTCAAAATGTGTATCATTCTGCCATAGAATAATACACTGATGCATGAGTCAAGACAAACACCCTCATGCCTCAAATCCTTCTGTTTCCTTCCCATATTCTTCAACAAACAGGCACCAGCTTGGAATATAAGTACTTGATGTAACCTGCTTTTTGTAAGTTATGAAGAAAGCAGTATTGTTTCAGAAAACTATTCTATAGATTTTATGTTGTGGTGCTTTGTAATGAAATCTTCCTCCTGTGATTGCTAGGACTTATATGATCTGCTCTAACTACACGTCTTTCACCTGTGTCTTTGTTGACCTTTGTTTATTTACTCCAGTTTCTAGAAACACTTAAGCAGTAGAGGGATAGGGAATAGGATATTTTGAGGAGGTTGAAGCTGAGTCCATTTAGCCTGTACTGGTATGTCTGTCTCCTCCGACTGCTAACTGCTACTGCTACCCAACTGCTGTCCTGAGATAGTTTAACTAATGTGAACAAGTACTCACTCAGACAGTAACCTATGGTGTGAGAAGAGGTCTTCACTGATGATCCCTCGGTCCAGGGAGTTAAACCCTCTTTTCTAACCACCTTCTATCTCAGAGAGAAAGGCAGCCAAAAAGCAACCCCTTCATCCTGTGTTGTCAAACTCTATACACAAGTCCAGGATGGCCTAATACCCTCAGAAGCCATTGTAGGGTTGACTAGACCTCTCATTTCCTGTCAGGCCCTGATTCCATTAGAAAACCCTCACTCTGACTTACCCCAGGGCTATAGGGTAGCTTTGGAGAACTCTGTTTTCAGTATCATTACCCTTGCTTGCCTGGAACTCTGTCACAGCTGTAATCCACAGCAAATGGATTTCCCTGACCCTGGGGACAAAGGCCTAGTGTTTTCTAGACTTGGCGGCTCCTGCAAGGACAGAGCATCAGCATTTCTCCAGCTGCTGATCTTAGGCCTGTGGGCAGCAGAGACCGGTAATATAATCACTCGCCAAGCCAGTTACAGTCAGCACATCAGTCAAAGTGGTCCCTTGTGGTTGGGAGGGGGAAACTGGCTGAAATAGAAATCACAGTCAGGCAAAGCCTGGCCTCACACAAAACCACACAGTGAGTTGGACCCCAGAGAAAACCAGACTTCTAGTTCTGGCTGTTGGCCATTAGTGGCTGGCTATGGTTCACAGTAGGAATGTGCAGTGGGAATAGGTGGCCTTGGAGAAAAAATGAGGTACTCCTTAGAAGGAAGAGAAGGAAGCATACAAGAAGAAAGTAAAAGGGAATTGAAGAGGCAGGTAAAGTGCAAGGTTAAGAATTCAGAGTTCCTAGCAGGGTGCTGGTTGCTCACACCTGTAATCCTAGCTACTCAGGAAGCTGAGATCACGGTTCAAAGCCAGCCCAGACAGCAAAGTCCATGAGTCTCTTATCTCCAATAAACCACCAGAAAAAAAAAATGGGGGCTGGGAAGGTGGCTCAGTGGTAGGGCGCTTGCCTTGCATGCATGAGGCCCTGGGTTTGATTCCTCAGCACCACATAATCAAAAAGAAAAAAGCCGGAAGTGGCGCTGTGGCTCAAATGGTAGAGCGCTAGCCTTGAACTGAAGAGCTGAGGGACAGCGCCCAGGCCCAGAGTTCAGGCCCCACAACTGGAAACCCCCCCCCACACACAAAATGGAAGTGGTGCTGTGGCTCAAGTAGTAGGGCTTGCCTTGAGCTGAAGAGCTCAGGGACAACGCCCAGGCCCAGAGTTCAAGCCCCATGATTGACAAAAAGACAAAAAAAAAAAATTCAGAGTTGATAATGTGGGATGCCAGCAGGCAGGATATGAGGAGGGTCCACTGACACCTCGGTAGCTGTCCCCGAGACTACAGGTAGCCTCCTTTACTTCCCACCAGTCTCAGCTTCGAGATAGGAGGAAGTAGAAGTGGGGAAAACCAAAAACTTCCCTGAAAGTTGAACTGTGGAAGAAGTTCAGAAGCTACTATAAGTGATCAACTCTTCCATATTTAAGTCAGTTCCAGACTCAACTTTACTTCCACTAAAAGCCCAACAAGATCTGGTAACTGGCATTTGGTTTTCAGGACAAGATCCCACTCTCTGAAGCTGAAGGCTTTCTAGGGATGCCTCCATGGTACTGGAAAAGAGTCAAAAGAGAGCCATGTCACCATGACTAAATCACTCCCAAAACTGGGCTTGCTGTTTGTTTTTACTAGTCCTAGGACTTGAACTTCAGGGCCTCAAGCTCTTACTCTGCTTTTTCCACTCATAGCTGGCACTCTACCACTTGAGCCACTCCTCTAATCCTTCATTTTGTTGATTAATTGGGGACAGAGTCTTTTGGTCTTTTCTTCCCAGATTGGACTCAACCATGATCCTCAGATTTCACCTTCCTGAATAGTTAGGATTACAGATGTGAGCCAGTGTTGCCTAGCTGGGCCTCAGTTTTTGCACAGGAAAAACAAGAGATATTTTATTTCTTTATTTTTTTATTGTATGATAGTACTAAGGATTGAATTTAGAACCTTACTTTTGCTAGGCAAGCACTCTATCACTTTAGCCACAGCTCCTTTCCTTGGTTAATTTCAGGGTATCCCCTACTTATGCTTCCTTCACTACTTTTTGTCTCTCTAGCAGAAGGAGCAGGTCATAGGCTTTAAAATCAGGCAGACCTGATTTCAAATCTCTCTTGGTAAACCCAAGCTGGCCTTCATGGCAAATGTGTGTCCAAGCCTTAGTCTGCAAGTGATCCCATGAAGGCTGTTTAGAAAGCTGGTGCATACAAATATAGTCATGCCTTGGTATCTGCAGGACATTGATTCCAGAACTCCCCCAGACACCACTACTTAAGATCAAATCCCTTATATAAAATAGTATGGTACTTCTATATGACCTACACATACTCAATATATTTTAAATCATCTCTAGGTTAGTTATACTACCCACTGCATGTAAGTGGTTGTTTCTCTCTCTCTGTATATATATATATATATATATATATATATTTTTTTTTTTTTTTTTTTTTTGCCAGTCCTGGTGCTTGAACTCTGAGCTGGGGCGCTGTCTCTAAGCTTTTTTTGCTCAAAGCTAGTGCTCTACCACTTGAGTCACAGCACCACTTCTGGCTTTTTCTGCTTATGGGATGCTGAGGAATCGAACCTAGGGACTCATATGTGCAAGGCAAGCGCTCTACCACTGAGCCACATTCCCAGCCCCCACTCTACCACAGTGCCACTCTCATGGACTTTTCTGCCCAGGCTTGGCTTTTAACTGTGGTCCTCAGAACTCAGCCTCCTGAATAGGATTGCAGGTGTGAGCCACCAGTGCCTGGTTAACTCTGTATTCTTTAGACACAAACAAAAAACATCCATGTATGGAAGTGATGCTGTGGCTCAAGCGGTAGAGCCCTTGCCTCAAGCTGAAGAGCACAGGGACAGCACCCAAGCCCAGAGTTCAAGCCCCACGACCAAAAAAAAAAAAAAAAGTACATTCAATACAGAAAAAATTTTTTTCCTTGTATTTCCATTCAAGGCTTGTTTAATTCATGGATGCAGAACTCCAGGATATGGATGTACATTGTCCAATAAGCATTTTCTAAGCATTTCTTTCCTCCCTCTTCCCTGCTAGCATCCATCTGCTCTCCTGCCACCTGACTACCCTGACTCTGCCACCCTGTAGGCCATGGAGAATGAGCTGCCAGTCCCGCACACGACCAGCAGTGCAAGTGTCACCAGTGGAGCCAGTGGGTCTGGCAGTAACAATGGCTGTAGCAATAGCAGCAGTGGTAGCAGTGGCCGCCCCACTGGACCCCAGATTTCTGTGTACAGTGGGATTCCTGACCGGCAGACTGTGCAGGTAAGGTACAAATTGAGGCAGAATTTTATTGCTTTATCACCTACAGAGAGTTCCAAGAGGAAGTGTTAGCATGGTCTAGAGGAATGACCCTTAAGGAGAGAATGGGTCAGTGGCATGTGTGCATATAGTTAGAGGAGAGGAAATACTGCAAGATGGGTCCATTCAAGGAAGTTGGAGGAACAGAGAATAAATACATAGATGACTAGGAGAAAAATAACCAAAAAACAATAAAAGCTCCTTTTCTCCATGATGGTGTGAATACAAGAATGTTATTTTGAGAGAACATATGTTTGAACATACAAAAGCCCAGAAAAGAAAGCCAATGACTGGTTGCTGCTCTGTTGCACCCCAAATTCATTATCTCAATAATCACTGCCTAAGGAATAAATCTAAATTTTTTCAAAGATAGAGGGCCAAAAAATAAAGCTCAAGGTCTTTTGTCTTTGAAGCATTTTCCTTTTCCCCTAAGATTTGCTAAGTGTCATGTAAATGCCTTCTGGGTGATTCCATACTGTTCCAAAATGCAGTCAGGATTGTGCACTTCCATTTGCTCAATACCTAGCTCTGTAGCATTTTGCCTTCTGATCATCTCCAATTAGCCTCAGAACTGTCTGAGGCTATTCAGGTAAAGAAAAAAATTGAACCTAAACACTCCAGGAACCTCAAGTAGATAATGTTTATTGTGATTCACAATATCTTGTTGAGGTTCTTGGTCCTTTGAGCAGATAAGAAGCCACAACTGAGAAATGTTTACTGTAAGTAACTTTGCCTTGTAGTTTGTATATACTAGAAGAGTAAGTTCATCCTGAATTGGCCCTCGGCCCAAATATGAGGATAAGGGAGAAGCCACAGCAGACAATGTGAAGCCTGAAAAATCTGGTTAAAGAAGACAACCTTGAGATACTGTCTTTGCTCCCAGTTATATTCACACTTAATCAAACCACTTTTCTTGCTCTCAACCTTGCCTTGCCCTGCCCACAGTTCCTTCCCTTGGCCCTTTCACACAGGATATTTTAGCTTGGTGCCAGCATCTGGCAGGAAACATGCTTGCTCCTACTACCCACAAAACTGCAGGCAAAGGGGGCTGGAGGACTCTGCCCGCATTGTCCTCTGTACTCTAGTGGACCCATTGGGGCTCCGCTTGATTCCATTCATTGGCACCCCTGATGAGGAGGCGTCACAGAGCCTTAGCTGCTGCTGGGGATGTCACTTTCAAGAGTCTAAGGAAAATAAGCTCAGGTGAGGCAGCAATGGTGAAAAAGAATAGAGTTCATATAAACAGGATCAGAAAGGGTGAGAATGAGGGATACTTACACAAGCACTGGGAGACACTAGGACTACAGAAGATCTATAACCTTAGCCTGCTTTCATAGAAACACAAGTCTGAGCCCAGAGCTTTCACCAGGAGCTGCCTAAAAATCACACTAAGTTGGGGACATCTTGACCAGAGGCTCAATTGTGAGACAGGGCCCAAGAAGGAGCAGTCTTGGACCAGAGACAAGTTGGCTAGAGTCTGGCCAGGGCCAGGGCCAGTACAGGACATTAGCTGTGAAGAAAGGGCAGGAGAAGAAAGATCTGTCTCTAAGCCTCATGAGAAAGCAGGAGTCTCAGGACTATGGGAGGCACTCACTTTCCTTTGTTCCTGGTTGATGGGGGATTTGAAAACAAAAGCCTTTTATTATTTCCTAGAGACTGCTGTTCAACTAGAGGTGGGGAATATCTAGCTCATGGGCCAAACAAGGCCTGAAAAATCATTTGATATATGACAGGACAGACATGTTCACTTCTTGTCAGCTGTCCGCAGCCATCTGTCTATATTGATAATTTTTGATAGCTCAAGTGATGTTATATTCAAATGGCACTTGTCTGGAAGAAGGTTGTCCACCTCTGAAAACAATAAGGCTAAAGAAAGAGAGAGAGAGAGAGAGAGAATCTCTGCAAAGAAGAAGCAAAGAAAAGAAAAGGCTAGGGAAAGAAAGAAGGAATCAAAGGGAAATGTGCCAGTCCGGGGTCACAGGCATAGGCAGCAAGACAAAGACAACGTGAGAGACTGATAAGAACTCTCTGGGAGTTCTGGGCAGATCCTGGAGAGTGGCACCAAGTCGCCTTTTGAAGCCCTACCTTCTAGAGAGGCAGCTGCCTTCACATGAGTCTGAATTTGGCTGGCTTCTGCTGAATATGGAACAGGCTGGCTTGGATCTTCTTCTCAGCTCCTTTCTTCAGTCTGACTTCTGAACTTTGTCCTCATTTGAGGTAGTGGAGGTGGGGGCGCTACCCAAGCCTGGCGTAGGAACTCCACCTCCCTGAGAGTAGGTCAGGATGGTGGGGTGCTGACAACTGATTAGAAGCAAACATGTCAGGGAGGAGCCAAAGGCAGAGGTAAGACAGACAACATAGGCAGCTTGTACACAGCTCTCTCTTCTGCTCCTGGAGACAGGGAGATGGGTTATGGTGGGGTTTTTCTCCCAACCATTTGGTGAGCTGATGTCAACAAGGCATGACCACAGGGGTATGCTATGCAGCCACTTGATGCCCAGATACACTGTTGTCCTTCTCAGGTGATCCAGCAAGCCCTACACAGGCAGCCCAGCACAGCAGCTCAGTACCTGCAGCAGATGTATGCCGCCCAGCAGCAGCATCTCATGTTACAGACAGCAGCCCTGCAGCAGCAGCACCTCAGCAGTGCACAACTCCAGAGCCTGGCAGCTGTACAGCAGGTAAGCCATGGGAAGACCCTGGCTCCCAGGCTCCTTTCAAGGAATCTGGACAAGTGAGCAGAAGGGCAGGAAGCAGGCCCTGCCCCCAGGCTTCCCACCAGAGCTCCTTCCATAGAAGCATGGCTTGTCAGCACATCCATTACTCCAAGATGACACTGCTAGTGAGTGGCTGGAGCAGCTGCAGCCCTCACCAGCTGGCCCAGGGAGGAAGAGCTGAGGGAGTCTCTTTCACCACATCCCATGCTGTAGGGCAGGAACAGCAACCCCCAAGGAGATGCTCACAAAAAAATGGCATGCCAGCTCACTTGTCCACCTGCCCAGTTTACCTCTGTTCTATGAGAACATATTAATTTATACATTCATTCACTTGTCTCCTTGAAAGATCACAAGTAAACAGGAACTAAAATAGACAATGTTTTTAAATGTCTGTGATAAGCCCTATGAAAAAAGAACAAATTGCTATGACTGAGGGACAAGGAGGACAGCCCTAAACTCGGTGGACAGGGAATCACTCTCTTCTAGGGTCACATTAAAGCTAATTCCTTAAGGCTAAGAGCTTTCCAAGGGAAGAGGGACAGACTGGATATGCCAGACTGTGTGCACAACTCTCAGCATGGTACCATGGGCCATTGGGTAAGGTGGAGAGATGGGGAGAACTGGGGAATGCTGGGCAGTAGCGATGGCAAGCAGTCACAGTGCTTGGTGCTCATCTGCTCAGCAACCTTCTGGGTAGGTATCGTTATCTCTGCTTGTAAGAAGGGAGTCTGGGCCCTTGCTCAAGGCCATGTGGAGGCAGGCAAGTCTGGGCTTCAAAACTGATTTCCTGACCACTGTCCAATGCTTCCAGGAAGATAAGGACTCAAAAATGACTAAGGACAGAGGAGGCTGCAACACTAATGATAAGAGTTTGTTCTTTTTCAGGCAAGCCTGGTGGCCAACAGACAAGGGAGCACTTCTGGCAGCAGTGTGTCTGCACAGGCTCCAGTCCAGTCATCTTCGGTGAGTACTGGGTGTGAGTGACAGGCAAAGGCCACAGCTCTGCCTCCCCTCCCAAGAAGCTTTTGACTTCTTGGACCCCAATGTGGAGCATCCTTATCCATACAGGACCATGTATGGAGTATGTTGTTCTTGCCAGGAAAAAGCAATGTGAATCTCTTTCTAAGCCTTACATTAGCACCCTGTCATCTTTCCAAGGTTAAGGTGCTCTTGCTAGCTGGGGTCTTTCAACATCAGGTCCTCCCTGCAGTTTGGCACTTAGGCTTGAGATGGGGCAGTGCTCAAGGCAACTCCTAGGCCCAAGAACCAGGATACTGCATAAACCAAGGAACAGAAGACAGTGAGGGCAACAAATGGATGAGGAGCAGTCATGGTGGTGCATACCTATAACCTAGACTAAAGCAGAAGAGTCAGGAGTGCAAGAATAGCCTGAGCTACATAGTGAGTTCTAGACCAGCCTGGGCTACATAGGTTTAAAAAAAAAGGCATAAGGACACCATTCACCAAGAGCCTCCCATTTCCTTTTACTCATTTCTCCTGTATCAGATCAATCTGGCAGCCTCCCCAGCAGCAGCTCAGCTCATCAACCGGGCTCAAAGCGTCAACTCAGCCACAGCCTCTGGTCTTGCCCAACAAGCTGTGCTCTTGGGCAACACATCTTCTCCAGCTCTAACTGCAAGCCAAGCACAAATGTATCTCAGGGCACAGATGGTGAGTACCCACAATCTGGACTGTGACTCCTGGGCTAGGGGACACAAGCAGATAAGGTGGAAGACCAATATTAGTGATGGGAAGGAAGGACTGAGGGCCAGGAGAAACTGCAAGTGGGTAGAATAAAACAAGGTGGGCCTGGAAGGCTGAGGGAGAGCATGACATGATTTCCAGGACTACAAGAAGGATGGAGTTTTAATATGAGACTGAGAAAGCCACCAAGCATGCTTCCCTTCCCTGTCTTCCTAAAGTGAAACAGAATTGTTTCCTCATAAGAAACAATTTCTCAGAATTAAGAAGGACAGTACCTGAGCCGTGCCCAAAAGTTCTCATATACTCACACTGTAAGATGATGAGCAGACAGACACCAGGTACTGCACAGAAATGGGATTTTCCTCCTGGATACTTTCCTGGAAGGTCCATGGAAGAACTAGCCTCCTCCAGCTCAGGGGCCAAAGGTGCACTGCCACCCCTGGGGGTAGAGCTTCAGAGCCCACTGCTTGCTACTGCTTCCACTGCCATTCCCACTGGGCCCCCTTCTTCCTAGATCCTGGTAAGCTTCTTTGATCAGAACAGACACTGGTCACAGACAGGCTATGATCAGCATGCTTGAGTCTCTACTGTGTATCTGATCCTAAGGGATCCAGAAGACCTTAGGAGCCTAACAAGCATCTAATATTCAGAAGATGTCTTGGGACATTAGCAGCAGTCTCCAGGAGGCTAGGTGGGCTCCAACCAGAGTCAAATATCATACGTAATGCACTGAGGTGACTTATCCTTCTGCTGCTCAACACGCCATCTCAAAAGAGTACAGTCCTGCCCCTTCCTTTGCTCTGGTGGCTGGAACTTGGTGCTTGGAGCTTTTCTGATCTTGTTCCCACACTTTTGTTACCAGCTCTGAGCTCATCATTTAAGACACATCCATTGTCAGAGAATGCTTCCTGGACACAACATAAAACAGACTTCTGTTTCCCAACCTTGCCTCCACTTTACTGATCCCATGTCTCCCTCTGTGCCCCCAGTGGGGTCCTCATGCCTGTCTGCTGCCCCACAAAAGGAGGATTCACATGCACAGAGGAACAAGCCTCTGTGTATTAGCTGTAGGGAAAGCACAGGTGCTATCCACATGGACGCAGAACTAGACCCATGTGGAGTTTAAGATGCCAGCAGAGTCTAGGCCATTTGCCTCCTCTGCTACTGTAGCCTCTTGGTGCCTTGAATCAAAATTTGGCCAGAAAGTGGCCACCAGCACCTCTGATTTGATCCTTCTGGAGAGAAAGTCTTGTTCCAACCCAGCCCAGTGGTCAGGACTAGAAAATGATCTTCCAGTATCGGCCCAAGGATCCCAGCATATTTAGGAGATTAGTGACTTCAGTGCATGTTGGAAACACAGACTCCTCTAGGATGAGCCCCTCATAGAAGGTCCAGAGCCCCAGAGCAGCTCTTTTCCCCCACCTCTGTATCCTGCCACTGCCCAGCTTGGGTCAGTGAGCTATAAGCCTCCTGACACTCCACCCAATCCCCAGGCCTCCTACCCTTTCTTGCCTCCTGGTCCACTTGCCTAGCCACCCTTATGTCTATTCCCTGGCTCAACTGTTCTGCCCTGTGGCTGAGCTCACATTGGACAGGTAAAAGGCGCCTCGTTTCCTGTGATTCCAGGCCCAGCCAGGTAACCTGGTGCAGGTAGCTAGGAGCCTAGGCGGCACTGTTCCTTTGTCCCCTCAGCTCATCTTCACGCCCACGGCCACCGTCGCTACCGTGCAGCCTGAGCTCGGCACTGGCTCCCCCGCCCGGCCCCCTACCCCTGCCCAGGTGAGGACCCCATGCTGGTGGGAGGGAAGGGGGGTGGGCAGCACTGTAGATGGGTGGGGTGCTGGGAATGGGTAGTCCTGAAGGAGCTCTAGGTCTGTGCAAATGCTGAGCTCTTGTAGGGAAGCAGGTAAGCTGGACAGCCCAATGTTTCCAAGCACTCTTTCATGCCCATCCAGACAGCCTCAGCCACTCTTGACTTCATGTTGGTCCCTCAAATAGAGTAAAGTAGTCCAAGGGCAGTATATTGAGGCCTTCAGACCTTACACTGCTCCACCCCATCCCCAAGTAACTTGCTTTGTTGTTGCTTTGCCAGTAGAATTTCCCTTGGGTTACATTTGTCAACACAGTTAAGAGTGGGGAAGTGGGCACTGGAGAACGAGGATGAGTA
Source organism: Dipodomys ordii (assembly GCF_000151885.1). Taxonomy (NCBI): domain Eukaryota; kingdom Metazoa; phylum Chordata; class Mammalia; order Rodentia; family Heteromyidae; genus Dipodomys; species Dipodomys ordii. Next base: position 1,305,008 of record NW_012267267.1, read on the forward strand.
CTAAGCTCTTGCCTTCAGTAGCACATAGCTGCTATTATAGCTGTGAGAATCCTGGGGTAGCTGAGAAGAGACTTTCTCACTCTCATCTCCCACACCATCTCCACAACAGAGACCTAGGAGGTTAGAGGTGGGGAGGGGGAGGGAGGGATGACCAGTTTGCACAGCACCTGTATGTCCAGCAGAGGGCGCCAGGGACCATGCTGAGTAAGCACGTCTGTCTTAGAAAGCCTTGTGCTGGGGACAAGCTAATCCTTTACCTGATGGCCTTGCTGGTCAGTTAACTTTCACTTTTCCATGGCCTTATCCAGCGTAGGAAGCCCCATGCTTCACTGTGCCTGGAAATTACCTGAGTGTTATATATCCAATCCTGATAGTTTACAGATGGAATAGAAGGAAGATTCATGGAAAGGAGAGCCTACCCTCCTTTGCCCCAGCCTGGGTAGCAGTCGCTTCTCAGAATTCAGTTCCTTCTGCTGGTAGATCTGATTGCTAGTGACCTTTTTTGTCTTCTTTAGAAACTGTATCTGCTCCTGATTCCTCACTCAACCCCTAACTCACTCTCTTTCTCTCTTTCCAATTTTACAACCCACTATCCTGTTTGGCCATTCCTGGATCTATCCCTAACTCTTCCTGTCTTAGTTGTGTGTTGACATTACTCCTATCTCATTCTCTGGACTCCCATAGACCCCTCTTTTCCAGGTACAGAATCTGACCCTCCGAACACAGCAGACACCAGCTGCAGCAGCCTCGGGCCCTACCCCTACTCAGCCTGTCCTGCCCAACTTGGCCCTGAAACCCACCCCTGGCAGTAGCCAGCCTCTGCCTGCCCCTTCACAGGGCAGAAACACTGCTCAGGCTTCCCCTACAGGTGCTAAACCTGGCATAACTGACAGTGTGATGGAGCCTCTCAAGAAAGGAGATGGCAACAGCAGCCTGCCAGAGAGTATGGATGGCAGGGCTGGGCTCAGCCGGACAGTTCCTGCTGTAGCTGCCCACCCCCTCATTGCACCAGGTAAGGACTCCAAGAAGTACCAGCCACATCTCTTCCTCTACTATTTGTGTGTGTGTGTGAGAGAGAGAGAAAGAGAGAAAGACAAAGACAGAGAGACAGAGAGGGAGGGAGGGGGGAGGGAAAGAGAGAGAGCTAGTACTGGAGCTTGAACTCAAGAGTCTTGTGTTCTCACTTGCCTTTTTTGCTCCAAGCTCACTCCCTACTACTTGAGCCACACCCCCACTTTTTTCAAATTAATTGAAGGTAAGAGTCTGGAAGATTTATGTGCCTAGGCTGGCTCCAAACCGCAATTCTCAAATCTCAGCCTCATGAGTAGGTAGGATTATAGGCTTGAGCCAACAGAGCCTGGCTCCCTCTCCCATTCTTGAGGTGCTTACTAGCTCCTGATTCTGCTTCATTCTTCTAATGTAACCTTACAAGATGAAGTCACATGGATAGAAATCAGTGAGTCCTTCTTTATAATGGGCTCAGTGTTGAATTTGAGTACATGATTATAGCTCTTAATTCCAAGTGAACAGGCATTGTAGGATAGACTGTTTTGAAACTTCCTAGTAGGCGTCAAAAGGGACAGGAATTAGCCAGGAACGTGTGACAACCACTAGGGAGTTGGGAAGTGACCCATTTATTTTTCCTCATCCAGCAGAAACTTGTTGACTAATGTTTGCTAGTGGTGTTGCCACTTCTGAGTGTACAGATGGCAGTGAGATCAAGAAGGACAATCTGGGTGAGGAGACAGGAGCAGTACATCATAGTCTTCTCAGAGCTTTGAGCACTATGAGCACAGAGCCATCTGACCTTGGAGTGAAGAGCTACAGAAGTCTGCCAGTGAAGGCAACAACTGGAGGATTTTTTTTAAAGAACAAATCCAGCTGATTACTTACGGGGTAAATTCTACAAAGAGGATGATTCAGTATTCCCTGGCTAGACTTGTTCCTCCCTGCTAAACTTTTCCCAGAACTACCTATTACAGGCAATCTTTAATAGAAAAGTTTGCCAAGAGCCCTATAAGCCAGCCTTACCAGTCCACAGAACAAGACAAAGTTCTGTTATTTCAGAGAAACAAGTATAGTGGTAGACCATATGGTTTGGCATTAAAAAGAGAATTACTCTGCTCACCTTCCTAAGGAAATCACTGGCCCTCTGTCCTCATCCAGACCATTTTACAGTTCAGTATAACTGTGTGTGTGTATGTGTGTGTGTGTGTGTGTGTGTGTGTGTGTGTGTGTGTGTCTCCTAGAAGACATACTATATGCTTGTCACCAGACTTAAACCAAAATGGTTGGGGATACAGGTGTAGCTCAATAGTAAAATACTTGCCTAGCATACAAGAGGCTCTGGGTTTAATCCCCAGTATGAGGATAAAAAAAAAAGAAAAGGAAAATATGGTCAAAATATAATTTTTTGGGGGGGTCCGGTCGTGGGGCCCGAACGCTGGGCCTGGGCACTGTCCCTCAGCTCTTCAGCTCAAGGCTAGCACTCTACCACTTGAGTCACAGCGCCACTTCTGGCTTTTTTTTTTTTCATGCTTATGTGGTACTGAGGAATCAAACCTAGGGCCTCATGCATGCAAGGCAAGCGCTCTATCACTGAGCCACCTTCCCAGCCCTATAATTTCTTACTTAAAAGAGTATATGGGCAAAAGGAGGGAGCCAGATATACAAACAAATCTATGGGCACTTATGGCTAACTCTTCCACACAGGATAATTCTCTCTCAGAGAAAGTGGCATCTGAGTCTTTTTTAAAATGGAGTTACACTGTGAAGCCCAGGCTAACCTTGGACTTGTGATCCTTCTCCTGACTTCCTCTCCCAAAGGATGGGATTACAAGAGTATACCACTTCACAGTTTTGCACTTGAATCAGCGCATGAACAATGACCCAGCAGACAAATAGGAAAAGGCAGAAGGCAAAGTGTGAAAAGGCAATAGGAAGCACAGATTGAGCATGTGGTACTAACTTGGAGGAAAACAAAGCTAAAGCCATTTATTCACCTTTTTGAGATGTCAGACACCACTGAGATAAAGGGTCAGTAGCTGTCTTCCAGTGGTCACTGCTGAGCTGGGGTTGGAAATATTCCTCACTGTCTGGCATTGGTTTCTGCAGGGACAGGGCCAGCCTCTGCCTTTTATGGACAAAGAAGCTGAGGCTCAGAAGAGTAAAACTATGGAATCACACATTATGTTTAGAGCAACTTGAGACAGAGCTAGGACCTCTCAACCACATTCCCTCTATGTTCCCAAACCACAAACCCTAGAACAATATTCAAGACTTCCTAAGAACCCCATTGCTGCTCAGGCCAAAACTCAGCTTCTTTGTAAACCTAAGCCAGCCCCCTAAATCCTACAGAAGGCTCAAAAGAAAGATGTTCCTGTGTTCCTCCTGAGGCTGCTAGGCATCTCTGGGGTCTCAAGAAAATTTAACAGTGAAAAGGGACCAGCACTTAGTCTATCATATATCAGAGAATACAACAGGCATTTTACACACACCTCTTCTCTAAACCTTTAAAAGAGGCCTATAAACTGGGTGTGTCTTATCCATTTTACAAATGGGAAAACCAAGGCTCAGGGAGTTTCCCCAAGAACTCACTACACAACTCACTCAAGGTCACCCAGCTGCAGAACAGGGACTCAGCTCTACCCCTGGCACAGTGAGCTCCTGCATCTTTTATCATCAAGCCATGGGTAGCTCTCTTATAAGGACAAGGGGCTCTGCTGCCTTTCTTGTTTCCAGCCCATAGTTCAAAGAGCCTGGTGCTTCTAAGGCTGTTTGGGTTTCTAGAGCCAGATGGTGGGTTCTCTGCTCTTGAGCCCCAGGTTTGAGGTCCAGGGGCAAAGGTGTGGCTTGTGACTAGCAGTATTATAGCCATAATCCAGTGCAGAGACCATTAGCCCCACAGAACTTTCTATGGAGCAGCTGTAAGCTAAGTAGGACAAAGACCCTCTCCCCTAGAGACACAGATCAGTGGGCCTTGCATTGTTCCTGCCTCCCACTGTTGGTTCTATTCTTCCTTTCTCTCCCACCCCTTCCTCTCTGAAAGCCCTGACTCCCACCCCACAATTGGAAGGCAACTGGGGGAAGCATAGGAGCAGCAGATCCTCTCAGTGCCTCTGAACAAAGAGACTGAAATAATTCTTGCAGCTTGATGGGGGGGGGGGAGCAGCCTGAAGCAGCACCTATCCTGGGCTACACAGTTCCCCAGGCAAGGGTGACTTCTGGCCTTCTGCCCAGTGAGCCCAAGGTGTATGAACCATGGGAGGGAGGGGAGCCTGAGAGAGCAGAAAAGCAAAAGCAAGCTTGTTCATGGAAGGGAGGGAGGAAGGAAAGGAGAGAGAGAAAGACAGGGGAGAGGGAGGGGAGAGAGAGAGAGAGAGAGATCTAGCAGCAGTAAAGGGGCTAGAGCTCTGGTTTCATTTGTCATAGGTTTGTTTTTCTGGGTTGGTTTTTTTTTGTTTTGTTTTTGTTTTTTTTAAAGCTGGCTTGCTGATTGCCTCCAGGGAAAGTAGACAGGGGAGACTTCTGGGGTGCTAAGGGAAGTATGGCAGAGAGAAATTTGACATCCTGGGGGTATTTCCTCCCAAAGAGGCAAACCCTCTAGTCCCAGCTGGGACCGCTCCCACTGACAGCTGTTTGGGGGCAAAGCCCCTCCCCCATGGCAAGCTCCCTGCTGTTCCTGCTCCTGTCACCTTGGCAACCGGCTTCTTTAGGCTCTGCAAATAGAAAAGGTCCCTTATGCCCTGAAAGGGGGTGGGATGGGGGAGGGGAGCCAAGGGAGAGTGCCCAAGAGGGTTGTGCTGTGGAAGAGAAGGCAAAAGGTCTGGCCTTGCACTTCTTGAGGACAGGAGGACTGGATCACGGAGGGCAGAAGAAGGGCAGGCAGCAAGGGTCCTAGGGCCTGGCCTCTAGGGAAGCTGAGTCCCAAGGGAGCTGGGTCACGGCTCCAACTAGGAGGCTTGGTTCTTGAAGTCCTCCTTCTAGACGATAAACTCCAGGCTTTGGGTGACACTCAGACCCACAGGTGAGGAGAAAGTTGCTGACTGGGAGGGGGATGCTGTGATAAGACAGAGTTGTCAGGGTCATGGAAAATCCTGGCCCCTTTCTCCCTATCAGTTGTGCCTGCAGATGCCAGGCCTTTGTTTGGTATCCTCAGCTCACCTCAGGTCTCAGCTAAAGGGAGAATCTCTGTTGGGCAGGCCTGCCACATAGCTGCTTTGTTTTACCAGAGGGTGTTGTATGTGTGTGATAGTCTGGACAATGTGATGCTTGCTGGTTCTGAGAGTCTTATTTCCCTCCCAAAGCAGCCTCCAAACTGTGGGGTAGACACACTTTTTATTTAAGAGAATCCACTAAACAGTAAAGCATACAGGTGTGGGTCTGTTATCTAGCTGGAAAGCAAAACCTTGTCAATGCTGATGCTCAAATCATGAAACAAGCCAGAAAGTCATTTCAACTAGCCACTATAGGACAAAATTTAAATTACAAAGAATATCTTCTATTCAGGGGAAAAAATAATAAGAACATATAAATTACCAGTGTACAAGGTTTACAGTTTGCTTAGCATCCTTCACTGCCTCTGTGTGTATGTGTGTGTATACAAGTATACATGTATATGTTTATATCTGTGTGTCTTTGTGTGTAAGAAAGAGAAAGCTGGCTATGACATACAAAGGTCCCTTATTGAGCATTCCATCTTTCTGGAAGTTCTTGGCCTTAGGTTTCATTATACTTCTGGCTGCTGCCAGCCAATAGTAATAATTACCAGTTAATGACCAACCTAACTACTTTACCTACATATCTCATTCAATCCTAACAATGAGTATTATTTTAGTCCATGAATAAAAAAGATAGAGTTCACAATGAATAACTAGCTGTTGTCCCCAAATAGTATTTTATTCTATCTCTTTAACTACTCATTTCAGCTCAACAAATGGTTTTTAGCACCTATTCTTTACCACTTAGTATTCTGTGCCACCCATGCTATTCACCATGGAGGTTATAAAGATGAATAACAAAACTGGGCTCCAGTGGCTCAGGTCTATAATCCTAGCTACTTGAGAAGATAAGATTTAAGGATCATGTATTGAAACCATCCTGGACAGACAAATCCAAGTGACTCTTATTTCCAGTTAACCAGCAAAAAGCTGGAACTGGAGGCATGGCCCAAATGGTATAGTCAGTGGGAAGTGAAAGGTCAAGCAAGAGAGCAAGGCCCCGTGTTCAAGCCCCAGTATTGGCACAAAAATTAATTAATTTACAAAAATGTGAACAAGAGCTGAAATTCAACGAGGGGTAGAAATTGGAGTTATGATTTGAAAATTAGCCCATCTCAAGAGTGTCACTGGAGGATTATGTTAGCCTGTACTAGGAAGCATCTGAGCTCAGTGGCCATGTACTTATGTGACCATCTGTACGTCTTGTAGGACCTGTTCCTACTGTCCTTTCCCTTACCCCAACTGCCACTGGCCATGGATCTCCTGTGTGCTGTGTACCTGTGTTCCACCCTAACAGAAAGCTTGCCTGTTCCCACCTCCCAGGCACCTATTACCTGTCTGCCTACCAATGGCCTCTCAGTAGGTGTCCATCCCTCTTCTCTATCCCTCCCCATAGATTTGCAGCTTCTAGAAGGTATTTCTACTTGAATATCATCCTGCCTGTGTACAAACCTTCCTCATTTGCAGAACTTATGCACAACATTTAAAAAAAATTAAAAACGATGTCCTTTCCTCTACCTTTCCCAGATTCTGACCTCTGTCTGCAGCTGCAAGTCCTCCTGGAGCCTGGTTCACAGGCTCAGAGGCTTTTGTTGGAGAGGAAGTAGTGTGGTAGCAGGAAAAGCAGGACTTCAGTTAAGACCTAGTTTGGGACCCCAGTTTCATCACTTGCTGTTTAATACCCAGGATCAAGTTACTTAATCTCACTAAACCTCAGTTTCGTCATCTGTAAGACAGTTTTCCATTTGCCATAGCCCATAAACATGAATGAGAGACCTGCAGAAGAGGTCAGTAGAGAAATCTCACAACAGATGTTCAATCTCTTTCCCTCTTCATCTTCTTCCCTCCTATCACCACCCATCTTCTCACAGGTTGGTCACCAGGTTCTGATGACCTGTACTCTACTGGTTTCTTGCTTTGCTCAAGGATGACTGACAGGCTGACAGTGTATTTCCTCACTGGCCAAAAAGGGTCCAGTTGATGACTGCTGATGGGCTGACTTTCTGACTAAGTGAACCTTCAAGACTCCTCTTATACTCCCATGACATCTCCCAGATTGGTATGGCTTCCTCAGGCAGACCCATTGCTAGAGCAAGCATATAAGCTCTAGTCTCTTCTCCCACTTCACCTCTATGTGACTGACTTGCTCTGTACCTTTTATCTCCAGCATTCTGCCATCCCACACCCTTTTCATTATTTCTTTGATATTACTGCCAAAGTTCTCAGTAACCCTCAATGAATACTTGTGGACTTCTTGTAACCATTTATGCTTGCTGATCTGTTATTCCCTCAGCCATTAGCATTTGGTAAATGCACCATGCCTGATCCATCAAATGAAGTCAATTTCCCCTCAACTTTATGCATTGTGGAAGTCATTTGGAAATGACTCAGTTCTTGGTTGTAAAAAGGGGATACAGCTCAACTGCCTCATAGGCTTATTGTTAAAACATAAACAAAAATTATAAGAATTATTTGAGACGTTCAAAGCATAAAAATAGTAGGCAGTATTTAAGAATAGCTACCGTTTGCTGAGGATCTGCTAGGTGGCGAGCTTTGAGCAAATACTAGTCTGTCTGTCTTTCTCCCCCTCCCCCCTCCCCGTCTCTCCATCTCTCCCCTTCTCCATCTCTTTCTGTCTCTGTCTCTCTGTGTCTCTCACTATCTCTCTATCTCTTTAGTGAGGTTTGAACTTAAGGCCTCAATCTTGTTAGGCATGTGCTCTACCACTGAGTCACATCCTCCACCAGTTTTGTATCTGGTTATGCCTGAACTGATCTTAGCCTATTTTAGGCTTCCCCTAGCCAGGATGGCAGGCACATGCCACTATAAGTCCAGCTGTTGGTCAAGAAAGGGTCTCATGAACTTTTCTGCTTGGGTTGGCTTCAAAACATGATTCTCCTTATCTCAACTTTCCATGTAACTAGAATTACAGGTGTGAGCCACCTTCATGTATCTACCAGTTTCTTTTTTTAATGTCCAAAACTTCTTAGCCAGGAACCCTGCATATAGGGAATTTGGCTGCCAAGTAAGTCCAAAGATGCTGAGGTTTATGTGGCTCACCATTGAGTGCCTCTGCAGTTGGTATGCCTGTTTTCCTAACTTGGCTCCCTCTTAAGGAAACTCCTCTTAGCTCTCCATCCCCTCTCAGATTATTGCTGTCCCTAAGCCTAGTGTGGGGGTTGCATGAAGTCTATCTAAAACAGTGTCTGTCTTTGTCCATGAGTGAGTGGTGTTCTGACCTTTGAAGTCAACCTCAACCTCAGTTGTTCCTGAAGTCCCATCACACAAGGTATTTGGGAAAATGAATAGCACCTGGAACATGTTGCTACAACTTACATGCACCTTAAAAGTGTATCCTCTTCTGACTCCATGCCTGCAGACACACTAGTGTAGCATAGGATTTATGCCTCTAAGCCTTCCCATATGCCATTACCTTAGTCACCTTCCTAAGTATGAGTCATGTTAAACCTCCTCTGGGAAACCCTCTCTGCCCTCCTTCCAAAGCAAAATCCTCTTTCCTCTCAATGTCCTGTTGCTTATCTCCTGTCACAACATTTACCAAATTGTGCTGAGAGCCTCTGTCTGCCATCTGTCTCCTTTTACTAGACTGTAATCTATTCTAGGGACTGTGTTTTAGCCAGTACCAAGTGGGTAGTATGTACTTAGCACATGCTTACTAAGTGAATGAATGACTGGAAGTATATGTTCATTTAGCTTTCTAAATCCTGAAAAGTAGTAGTAGTTAGTAAAAGAGATATACATCTCCCACATCCCTCTTACTCAGGTAACTCCAAACTTTAGTCAGTTAAACTGGATTCCTAGAAAAATAAGGATAAGCCAGGCACCGGTGGCTCATAATGCACAGACAGAGACCTGAAGGATTGCAGTTCAAAGCCAGCCCAGAGGAAAAGAAATGAGACTCCATCTCCAGTTAGCCAGCCAGAAACCAAGCTAGAGGTGTGGCTCAAGTATTAAAGTACCAACAAGCAAGCTAAGAAAGAATGTGATGCCTGGAGTTCAAGTCATGGTATCAAAAAAAAAAAACAGAAAGAAAACCAAAGCATAAGCAAATCTATATGAATGGGATATTTAGGCCTCTCACAAGCTCTGGTTCAGGCATTTCAGTATTTGTGCAGAGTAAGCTGTTTACTGCATATACGAAGCCTTGAGATCAATAGAGACCTTTTATTGATAAATCATTGCAGTGGATTGATTGGGAGGCAGTGCCAGTGATTTCTCATAGTCAACCCTCCTTCCTGGGAAGCCTTAATTCTCTAGCTTCTATCAACTAATTTGGAAGCAGTGTTTTGGCTTTTCCAATTCTAGGAAGGCTATTCAAGATCTGAGCACCAGCCAGGAAATTGAACATTAGCTAGAGTCTCCTTTGAGTAAGATCCTGATCTGCAGAGACCCTCGCCTGACCCTCCTCTGTTCCAAAGCAGAAAGGGCTGATTAGGCCTTCCAAAGTTGTGGTTGAGTCTCACAAAAATAACCCCCCTAGTGTTTCTTAGAAACTGTAAACTTTCCAGTGTGAGGAGAGTGAAGCTACTAGTCCTTGGGTAAAAATAAGAAGGAAAGTCCAAATAGACTTCTATGTGTCAATACTTCAAAAATTGATGTACTCTGTCTTAGCTGTAGGAGGGAGATGTGTGACCTCTTCTGGTACCATTGCTTCAGTGGGAAATGTCCTCCTTCACTGCCCCCAGTAAAGAATCACATCATTGGTGAGGGACAGTTTTCAAGATTATGGGGGGAGGGTAAAATTTGGATTTTTTTGTTCATTTTTTGATGGGGTATGGGTGTATCATACTCAGTTTGTGTCCTAAAATAACTTGTAAAAAAAACCCTGGAGTATTATATGGGTATGAGTATACGTGTAAGTACATTTGTGTATCTGGCAATTAAACCATTATCTTCTGAAAAGAAAAACTAATGAACGTACATCTTGTCAATTAATACTAATAAGACATGTCTATGACTCAAAATACATGGAATATATGGTCAATTTGAAAAGATAGACATATGCATGTAGATGTATTTTTTATTTATTTTTTGGCCATGGGACTTGAACTCTGGGCCTGAGTACTGTCCCTGAGCTCTTCAGTTCAAGGCAAGTACTCTACCACTTGAGCCACAGCACCACTTCAGATTTTCTGGTGGTTAATTAGAGATAAGAGTCTCATGGACTTTCCTGACCAGGCTGGCTTTGAACCATGATCCTCAGAGCTCAACCTCCTGAGTAGCTAGGATTACAGGCATGTATCACTGGCACTGGCTACATAAATGTATTTCTGTTTCACCAGAGGCCTGTGGCTCATACCTATAATCTTAGCTACCCAGAAGGCTGAGATAGGATTGTTCAAGCCAGTCTAGAAGACAAATCTGAGACTCTTATTGTGAACTAACCAGCAAAAAGACAGAACTAGAACTAGCTCAAGTGGTAGAACACCAACTATGAACAAAAAAAAAGCAGAGTTTTATAAACAGAGAGAGAACACGAAGTCCTGAGTTCAAACTCAGTACAACATATATATATATATATATATATATATATATATATACATATAAATGTTTTTATTTCATTTAAAACATTTCTAATTGTAAGGTGTGCCATCATTTTTTCTTGCCAGTACCAGTGTTGAAGTTCTGTGCCTCATGCTTTTGCTCAGCTTTCTTGCTCACAGTTGGTGCTTTGCCACTTGAGTTACTTTTTACTGATTAACTGGAGAGGCTATCTTGTGGACTTTTCTGTTTGGGCTGGCTTTGAACCATGACCTTCCAGGTCCCAGCCTCGTGTGTATCCATTTGTGCCCAGCCCAACTATATCATTACTTTATTAAGTCAAAGAAAAGGCACTTCTCATCAAGCTGGCATCATCTATAACATGCAACTCAATTCCAAAGATGCTAAAGCAGGGGTATAGATAGTAGTCACTGTTTAAGAATCGATTAATAAATGAAATGTTTCTAATGGAGCAATGCTATAACACAAATGAAACAGATGAGACAACAGGAACTCTAGGGAAACACCCAAAGCTAAGGATTAAGCTTGGCCCTGAGGAATGTGGTCTGGCCCATTGACCCTTAAACTTAGGGTCACTGAAGCAGAAGAAAACATTGAGCCAAGTGGAAGCAATGAAACCAAAACCCAAAAGGCATAAAATGACATTCAGTTTTATGAGGCAATGAGTAGACCGATCCACTAGGGTGACAGAAGCTTAGAACAGGAAGGATGGAGCATAGAACCAGAGTGATCTGAGAATTACACCCATCACCCATGGACATCCTATAAATAAGAGTTCCACCATGCTGTCATTCAACAATGCTTATTTGAGCATAACTCTAAGGTACTCTGAAGGATGCAAATAAATCACATAAATTGTGCCTACTAAAAGAGATGCATCATTTACTAAAATAACTAAGAGATAAGTGACATCCTCATTCCCATTTTAAAGATGATAACAATGGTGTATAAAGAGATTAAGTAGCTTACTTAGTTTCACACAACTGGTAAGCAGCAGAGTTAGGATTCAAATCCAAGTATTTTACTCTGGAGCTCTCACTGACAGCTGGGTACCCTGCTTTTCTGAGGGCCATGGAAAGCAGAGATACCTTAGTGACAGAAAGGAAGAGTCCTGGTAGCTTGAGTCAAGGGTGACTTGATCTGTGGCATTCTAATAGACGTAAAGGACAGTAAAGACTATGTGGTTAAAAAAATCATAAAAACTAGAAGACTAATTTATAGTTAAGGAAATTTTGAATTTCTATTAGAGGCTTTGGACAACTGGATCTGTGCTCTAAGAAGAGCATTCCACAGTATTCATAGAATAGATTATAGCAGGAGGAACTGGGTCAGGAAGACCAGTTAGAAAGTTGTTGTAACACTCAAAAGTGAAACAAATGGATGCTTTTTTTTCTTTTCGTAGTACTAGAGTTTGAACTCAGGGGCTGGCACTTGAACAAAAGGATTTTTTTTTTTTTGTCAGTCATGGGGCTTGAACTCTGGGCTTGGACGCTGTCCCTGAGCTCTTCAGCTCAAGGTGAGTGCTCTACCACTTGAGCCACAGCACCACTTCCGAGTCTCACAGGCTTTCCTGCCCAGGCTGGCTTTGAATCGAGATCCTCAGATCTCAGCCTCCTGAGTAGTTAGGATTATAGACGTGAGCCACCAGCACCCGGCTACAAAAGGATTTTTGATCCAGGATAATGCTGGAGTTAAACCATGGTTTTTACTTTTTATTAACCTAAAAAAGTTGGTGGCCACTCCTCCCAAACACAAGAACTTATTTAAACCCTTATTTTCAGCTTGGATGTATAGTGGTTTCATTTTTCCCTAATTTTTCATGAGCAGCACAGTTTGGGGGAGAGAAAGAGATAGAAGGAGAAGTACAGGAATAGAGGACCAGGAGGTCAATAGTTTCCTTTTTAGATCTTTCTGGTGTATTTGCATTGCCTCACTGTAGTAAATCAGTGAGAAAATTAGCTTATCAGGAAAAAAGGGTTCGTTTGGGCTCAAAACGCTGGATCAAAAGGTTGGCCTTGTTGCTCTAGAGAAACAGTACATCATGGTAGAAGCACTTGGCAGAACAAGAAGAAAATGGCTTACCTCATGTTCAGGAAACAAAAGGACCTGAAGTCATCCCACTAGGTTCTATCTCCTAAAAGTTTCACCATCTCCCCAAAACTCCACCCTGGAGGAGAAGCCTTCAACACATTAACTTTTGGAGGACACTCAAGATCCAAACTATTAGCATTTGGTAAAAGAAATATGTGTTACCACTAACTGTAATTTATTTTGAGACAGGATCTCAAATGCAGCCCAGGCTATCCTCAAATTCACCATTCTCTTGCTTTAGCCTCCTAAATGCTGGAATTACAAGTGTCTGTTATAACGTCCTTGTCCTAACTGTATTCTTTATGCACTATAGATTTACACCATTTTTTCCTCTGTAGGCTTCTTTTTCCTACTTTAAATCCTAGAGTTTAGAGCTATTTTTCTAGTATAGAAAAATATGATACAGCTGTATAGCTAAGACACATCATACAGCCCAGACCTCTTAATTCTGCTGAAAACACTCTGAAGCTCTGAGAAGGAAGAATACCTTGTCTTGAGCCACATGGTCAGTAGGTAGTAGGGCATGGCCATTGATCCTCTTAACTTCCTAGATGACCTTCAGCTCTCAGCACAGATGGACAGTCCTTGGACACTGCATTTCCAGTAACGATGCCTCTCATTTACATATTGTCTTGGCAGCTGGAGCCTCACAGGTCCTGCATTATGTCTATAACATCTCTCAGATACCTTATCAACAGGTGTCTTAAATTGTCTAATTTTAAGTTTGCCTGATGAACAAATCTTTATTGACTGCTCTGAGCTATCTGATGTGAAATTAGGAGATAGAGCTTAGAATGGCATCTGGGTCCATTTATAGTCACCAATACCTGCTGGCCACTCCCAAGGAAACTCTACCATTACCTTAAACCCAACCTATTCCCTTTAAGACCCTATCAAAGACCAAGTTTCCCAGCTCTATCATTCAGTGTCATCCAAACTAAAACCCAACAGGCCTTCTTTATTCTGATTACAGCAGTTAGCTCAAAGGACCATTTTGCTTTTCCTTTCTAGTGTTTTTTTTTCCTGTTCTTTCCATTGCTGTTTGGATCCTGACTGGAATCTTGTGTTGGACTGTGATGAGACAGTTGGAAACTTGCAGTGAATAGATGTAAATTTTAAGAAAGAATGTACCTCTCCTAACTTACTTTAAAATCTTTGTAGCTGTGGCATCACAGGCACCTTTAAAATAACAATAAAGTAAATAAAATAATAATTTATCACTATTAAGCTAAATTAGGTGAAAATTAACAGAACTGAAAATGGGTTAATTTATGGCATGGAAATCATATCTCTATAACAATGTTAAAAATGAATAAAATTGATAATGGTGTAGTATATACAGCAACCCCAAGACCATAACCATTCCAAATTCATCTGCTGCTTTCCAAAGTCCTTTGATGGATCATCATTGCAGTGAGACAGTTCAATAGTGTGGCATACAAATAAATTTCCAAATTGTGAGACATTAATGACCCAACAAAAATAACTCATTTTAGGTTGCTGCAAAAACAAGTTAGCTTGAGACCCAGAATTGCTTTATCCTTCTTTGGTAGTAAAAAAAAAAAAAAATCCATCGCTTTCAGCTTAGGACCTCTGTGGTTTTTTTTTTTTTAATGCCACTGCCTTTTGCCATGGCTGTCCAGCTGTGGTAGACTCTTTAGAGGGTGGCATCAGAACAGGACAGGTTTCATTGAGCTTTCCTCAGCCTGAGCTGACCTGTACATCACTAGACATGTATGTAGTAAGGACTACATACAAGTCATGAATAGATACTTAAGGGATTCCTAAAAAAATATATAAAAAGCCTTACCTCAAAGGTCAACCTGGTTAGAATGGAAGAAAAGGTAGCAATACACGGGATCAAAGAAATTCCAGATCAGAACTGGACATTAGGTTAAGCCCTAAGTAAAGATAAATGAAATCTGACCACAAGAGATTCCTGATATGGAAGGTAAGATACGTAGGAAACAGCATACCCTGCCACAAGAAACATTTTGACAGAGGTAAGCCAAGATCCCTTGTGAACCTAAACCAAGACTGAAATAATTTATAGTAAAAGCTAGAAATAATAGAGCATGACTGTGTGCCCCAGCTACGACATTGTCATTTTTCTCATTTTATTCTCAAGTGGCTTTTTTTTCTTTTTAATTTCATCCTTACACCAACTTTCTGAGTAGAAGTTATCATTATTTCCAGTTTTTAGATTTTAGAAAGCTGAGAGAAGTGAAATAAATGATCTCAGGTCCCATTTTTTTTTTTTTGCAAGTAATAGTCCAGCAATGATCTGCCTCTTGCTGGTATTGAGGACTACTGTGTCCATTGATTCTTCCTGTAAGAGGCCTCACCTGAGCAGAGCCAAAAGTATGTATCAGGACTGTTCATGCAAAGCTGGGAAAGAGCAGTTGGGGGAAGTGCAGATTTTTGTAGGCATGGAGAACAGCCAGTAAATGACATGCGAGAAAGAGAACATGGCATTCTTAGAATCCAGTGTTTCTCAGGACAACTGGAATGGTCAAACCTTCCTAGAGTAGGTGAATTTTGGGCTTTGAGGGGACAGACTGAAGAGCCCAACATCTGGCATAGGAGGAAAGAAGGAGAAAGGGTGCTGAGCCCTGGCACTCACCTTGCCAGGCCCCAGGTGAAGTCTGGAAGACAAAAAAGGAGACCTGAGTTTGGGAAGTGGTTTATATTTGGGTGTGGGAGGGACATGACAGATGAGGTGCCTATGCCTTCTAACCTGGGTTTTCCCCCTGCAGCTTATACCCAACTGCAGCCACACCAGCTCCTCCCACAGCCGTCAGCAAAGCACCTGCAGCCCCACTTCGTGATCCAGCCACAGGCACAGCAGCCACAGCAGCAGCTGCTGCAGCCTCAACCATCTCGACCTGTGCCCCAAGCCCAGCCCCAGCTTGCCTCAGTTCCCCCAAGCCTGGCCCCACAGCCCAGCTCAGAAGCCCATGCCATGCCACTAGGCCCATCTACACCTACCCTGCCACTCCAGTGTCCCACTACCCATCTGCACAAGCCTGGCAGCAGTCAGCAATGCCACCTATCCACACCAGATGCTGGATCTCAGAATGGACATCCTGAGGGCATGTCCCATACCTCTCAATGCAGGCTCCATCACACCTCAGCTGTCATTTTACAACTACAGCCTGCTTCACCAGTGGTGAGTAAGCTAACCCCCATGGACAGGGAGCAATGGGAGGCACAATTCAGGCAGTCATGCACCCACAATCTAGGTGTGTTTCTTTTTCTTTCTCAATGGGATAAGCATTGAAGTCATCACCAGGTATCCCAAGGGAGACAGGATAGGGCTCTGCCTAACTTGGTGACCAGTGAATCATAAAGTTCTTGCTTTCTTTCCACATCCCACAGAAACTATGGTAGTGCCCTTGAATGCAGAAGCAATGTATAACAAGCCCAATCTCTCGGTTCTGTCCCTTGCAGCCCCACCAGTCTGGCCCTGATGACTGGAAAGAAGCGGAAACAGGGGAGAAGAGTATACCTGAGGCTCGGTCAGGCCCATCCCCACACCAGCAAGCCATTGTTACTACCATATCTGGTGGCATGCCTGTACCCAAGAGCCCCAGCATTCAGCGGTCCCCAGCTCACGGTATGAAGCTATGCAGCATAGCAGGGCCCTTGGGGGGAGGGGAGGAGTTGGCTTCCTTGCCATCCCCTGACACAGTGCACTCAGTAGGGTAAATACACCAAGGTATTAAGGAAGCGAGGGGTAGCAGAAAGCAGGAAGGAAGGGAGGGAAGGAAGGAAGGAAATAAGCTAAAGAAAGGGGACATGGAAGAGAGAATAGTAAAGGGGTAGAAAAAGCAGAGCTGAAATTTCTTGAGCCGCTCTCTGAGGTCTTCATGGCATTGCAATAGAATATATATGCACATGTGTGTGCCAAGTGGAGAGCAGACCCAATACCCAGTTGTGGTGCTTTTGACTTCACTATGAGGGGGAGTTCTTGAAATTGGGAATATGGAAAGTAAAGTTCCATATCTCAGAGGCCTCGGAGGAGCCAGAAGGGGACTCAGAATTAGCTCAGCTCACAGAAAGCATCTCTGAGGGAACTGTGAGCTCCCATCTGTCTTATCTGTGAGATACAAGTGAGCTTCTCCATGGCTTAGGTCTCTCCAGACTGCTGGACCACTCCACCCTGGTGGGAGAGTCACAGCAGCACCTCCGCTCTCTGCAGTGATCCATTTGCTTCCCTTCCCATCCATGCCAGTCTGCACAGCAATCTTGGCCCAAATCTCAGTGACATTCTGTGCCACAGGCCACCAACAGTTCAGGAAGGCAGTTTTTCAGTCATGATAGAAATGTGTGCTGCCACTGGGGATGGGTGAGGGAGGAGAAAGGAATTTGGAAATTGAAGGAGAAATGAGTCAAGGTAGAGCTAAAATGTTATGTGGTCCCTTAAGGGAAGGGGAATGAATTCAGGTAAAGAAGGCTAGACAAATGTAAAGATAGGAAGGAGGTCATTCATTTGTCTTTGTATTATTACAATGATAAAAAGCTCATTAGGGGCTGGGGTGTGGGAAACTGCTTGTCTGGCATGTATGAGGCCCTGGGTTCAATCCTCAGCACTGCAAGAGAGAGGACAAAGAAAAGCAGATAAGTCCATTGTGAAATTGGCCATCAGAAAGCTGCTCTACTAATTAAGGAAACCTGTTATTATTCTACCATTTGGCCACCACTGGTCATGATTCTGTCTTGTGAACTGTAACAGAGTCTGTTCCATACATATTCTGTAGACAGTTGTCATGTCTCTAGCATCTCTTTCCCATGAACAGGAGCGGGAGGGGAGACAGTGACAGAGACAGAGACAGACTGGCGGCCACCTTCTAGGCTAAAGATCTGAAACTTTCTTCATTTTTTTTTTCAGTGTGGCACATGAAGAGCTACATTCCCATCATTTTGACCAGGCTTGTCTATATACATTCTACCTTTTCATTAATTCTCCTAAGGTGTGATCCTTCAAATTAATCACATTAATTCAAAATATAAAAAGCCATTACTGTTTATAAGCCTGCTAATAAGCAGGACTGTTTCCTAGATCCACAGGGACTGGTTGGAAGGAACTGAAAACGTGTTGAACACTATTATGTGTGGAGTACTATTCTATATCCTTACTCATAATCCCTTGATAGATAAGTATTATCCCTGTCATTCATAGAGGGAACAAAAAGTCTGGAGAGGGTCCAGGTCACACAGCTATGAAAGAGACCCCTCATGTAGCCACTTCTGCTTCTATACCTCAACACACCTCCTCCCTCAACACATCTCTGTACCTATGACCCTACATAATTCTTCTATCCCATGGGAATGGTGCTGTGGGTTCCCAGAGCACTATGTCAACTTAATTCCAAAAGATTGGGTTTAGTTCTGGTGTGGAGATTTCTTTTTACATGGACTGCTACCTTGTTACATCTCCTCATTCTCAAACTTGTACAATTTATATTTTGATGAAAATATACTTACTTATATGTGCTAAATATTATCTTACAAATTTAGCCTCTGGTTTCAGCCTAAAAAGAACTGGTTAATAGCTAACATTCATCAAACTTTGTCAGGTTTTACATGTATTTCCTCATTTAATCCTGACAACAATCATCTGAAGTAGGAATTTTTGGATACTCATTTTAAAGATGAGAAAACTAAGGCACAGAGACAATAAGGAGTGAGACAGGAATTTCTTATGTCTGTTATCATATCTGTTACTCATTATACTAACTCCTCTACTCAATTTGGCACCCCCCCACCACATACCTTATATAGTATGTTTTCTCAACATTATTTCTTTAAGTACTATTTTCCAACCTCACCCAAGTGAACTGTCATTCACCTTCCATTTCCCATCTTGTCCACAAAGCTATCAAAAATCTTTCTGCAGTCTAGGCAAGGTGGTAAACATATAGCAAACACCCTGTTCTTGAGGTCCTATCTCTGAGAGGTGTCTTTGCAGTGGAAATAATTGCTAGCCACTGGAGACTTAACTGGCCATGTGTTCTGTATATGTTTTGAATGCCAATCTATGCAAAGCACTCTGGGATGGGAGCTAATTATAGAGAGAAATAAGGTCTGTTCCTACCTTCAAGGAGATTAAAGTCTTCTGGGAAAGCATGCAGGAAACTAAAGAAAAGCTACAATGTGATGAATGTTATAGATGGAACTTAAATAAGTGCTTTTCAAATTAGGAAAAGGAAATGTCACTGTCAAGTGGAGATTATCATAATAGATTTCTAGTAGAAAGTGGCACAAAGCCCCAGGGCTACATCTATCATCTTGCAAGATAATAATGATTTTAGTGATCAAGAGAGTCCTGTTTTGGGATAGGTAAAAATTCTATGAGATTCAAGTTTTGGTGCAAAGAGTAAAGTTCATTCATGGACACATTGCTTTCATACTCTAGCAGCTGGGGCAAATATTATGTGGCCTGTAAAATCTAAGATGGTTTCTCTGATCTCCTACAGAAAAAGTTGACTAACTGCTTGAGTCTGACAGTCAAGGCTAGGCAGGACATGGGCATGCAAAGCTGGGGACCCAGCATTCCAGGCAGGGCAGTGGGTAGCTGCAAGTGCAGGCAGGTTGGGAAGTGGAGAGAATGCCAATATTCTATTCCTGTTTATAAAACAGATCATAAGTGTAAGAAATGCAGAGGCAGAGAGGAAAAGGAAATGTGAATATTAACGAAAAGAGGATTTGAAAACTTGGAAAATACCAAAGAGGGAGGGGGCAGTTAGTTAAACGTTTGGGAAATAGTTAATAAAGGTAAGGCTTAGAAACACAAAAGGTTGAAGCTGGCCCTTGGAAACAGTGAGAGGAAACTGGAGAATGAATGCTAAGAAGAGCAAGAAATGGGGAAATGCTGGAGAAAGAGGTAATGGGGAGATGCTGAGAGGTCAGGAATAGGAATTCTCAGTGGTCTGCAAAGTGGCTCCTGGAGGAGAGAATTGTGCCACAGAACATGAACATCTTTTGTACGCCACACCTCCCAGCGCATTTACTGAATGAAGGTGTTCTGTTAGAACAACTCAGGTTAAATCTGTGTGTTGGGCGGGGTGGGGGGGGAGGGAGACGACGAACATTTACTGGGCTCCCACTGAGCGCCAGGCACTGCAGGCAATTTGTAGGTCAGTTAACCCTCACATTAAAGCTAACGGGTAGGGATTACGCTCTTTATGGAGGTGGGACGGGTCCCTTCGGTCATTACTTCACCTCTCTGATCCTCTGTTCCCAGTGGGGCGGATAATGACCACTGAGAGGGCTACTGTGAGCCATACCAAGCAAGAGGGTGCCCTGACACTTACTGACCGTCATCATTACGAGGCTAGCTTCGGAGCCCCCAGCTAGCGCGGCCGGAGTCACCGAACCCAAACGGTGGAAAAGGTGCGGGCGAGGCCAGCCGCGCTCGGGCCGGCGATTGCCTGGAGAGCCGGAGCCCCGCACCCCCGCGGGGCGGGGCTCCGGCGCACAAAGGAAGCGCGCGGCCCGCGTCCGTCGCCCGCTCCGCCCAGCCGCCGGCCCGGCCCCGCCCTCGCCCCGCCCCGGCGGAGGCGGCCCGGGAGCCATCCCGGACTCGCCGCATTGTCTCCGCGGCGCTGCAGCCCTCGAGCGCCTGCCGCGCACGCAGCCCGGCCTCCGCCCGCGCCCCCGCCCGGCCTCGCGCCCCCGCCCGGGCCAGCGTCCCCATCGCCCTTTGTCGAGGCCAGCCAGGCCGCTGCGATCGGATGCGCCGCGGCAGCCCCGGGCCCCGGCTCGGAGGCTCCCGGCCGAGAGGAGGCGGCCCGCCCGGGCCCCCGCGCGAGGCGGCGCCGGGCCGAGGGGCTGCGTAGGCCCCGCCCGGCCAGGCCCAGCCGGGCCCTGGACAGGTCAGTGCCGGGGCGGGGGAGGGGTTCTCGCCGGAGGGCTGGGGCCGCGCAGGAAACCGGGCGCCGCCCTCGAGGCCGCGCGCGGCGGCCTAGTCGGCTACCAGGCGGTGCCAGCCGCGGCGCTCGCCCTCTGGGCGCCGGGGAGGTGCCCGGGAGCCGCCGCCATCTCCAGGGAGCCGCCGCGCCTCCGTGCGCCCTCTTCCCCGCACGCCCGCGTCGCCGCACGGTCGCCCGCGAGCGCGGCCTCCGGGCCGGCGGCGTCTGCCGCACTTTACGCGGAGCAAACATTCCCCGTGTCCTCGCTGGAGAGTTTTGTTCTTGATCTAGTTCAGCCTCCAGAGGTTTTTATTGGCTGGAAAGAGACAAGCCGTTCTGGGCTCGTCCCCTTCCGTTTTTAGAAGAGCGTTTTCCCTCTCTCCCTCCTTGCCAAATGTGGGTATGCTGCATTGTTATTTAAGTCTGACTCCACACCTAGCGAGATCATTGCCCTAGGCCTGAATTCGAACTGGTGGTGAAGCGACAGGTCTGAATTCCCAAACCCCTGTCTCCCACCCACGTTGTCGGATGCTAGTCGTTGCCGCTGAGACCCTCCATCCACCCTACCCCCACCTTTGCTGCCTGCATAGATTTCTGACCAACTTTCTTTCCCAGCCTACAAAGTTTACCTTCTTGTGCCATCTACAGAGCACTCTTCTTTTTCCTCCTTTACTAATCAGTGACAGCTTTCTCCCCCGGATTTTTCCCAGCCTTGATCCTTAATCCCCTCTATTAGCATATTGTGCCCAGCAGATTCCTTGTGAAATGAATTACCAACCTAAATCCACCATATGTCCCAAAGTTTCCTAGGACAACCTCAACTTAAGTGATTCCAGCCCACTGTCTTTAACAGCCTAAGTGTCTCAGTTTGGAGTTTAAAAAAATAATGTCACTTTCACTGGACCAGACTCCGCTGTCCTGGCCTTTTCCAGCCCTTTGAACCTGGAGCATACTGAGTAATCCAATTATCATTCACCTGGGATTTTCCTTCCCCTCCTGAGTCAACCCAAATGTTGGAATTGCCAGGATTTCTAGGTCAGCGTGAAAAGACAGGCCAAGGAAGCAAGGAAATTCCTACTCTTTTCTGTATTTCTGCACACCCTGCTCCTCCCTCTTCTCCCCTCTCTCCTTTGCACCCGACAGTAGATCTGTGTGCGGCTGTGCCTGTTGATTAGGATTTAGGTTTGGGTTACAGTAGATGTTGAACTTCACATTATTTTGATTCTAGAATTTTATTACTTATTTTTGTTGGTCATGGGGCTTGAACTCAGGGCCTGGATGCTGTCTCAGAGCTCTTTTTTGCTCAAGGCTAGTTTTCTACTACTTTGAGCCACAGTGCCACTTCTAGTTTTCTGGTGGTTAATTGGAGATCCTGTGGGGGCTGGTTTTTAATTGTAATCCTCAGATCTCAGCCTCCTGAGTAGCTAGCAGCTATGTGAGCTAGCAGCAATTGGCTTAGAATTGTTGTCTTGAATGCCCAGCAAAGCAAAATTTTCATTAGCGAGAGAGAGTGAGTGTGTGTAGTGGGGCTTGAACTCTGGACTTGGGCGCTATCCCTCAGCTCTTCAGCTCAAGGTGAGTGCTCTACTGCTTGAGCCACAGCACCACTTCTGGTTTTCTAGTGGTTTATTGGAGATATGAGTCTCATGGACTTTCCTGCCCTGGCTGGCTTTGAACTGGGATCCTCAGATTTCAGCCTCCTGAGTAGCTAGGATTACAGGTGTGAGCCACCAGCACCCAGCTAAGATTTTAATTTTTCATTTCAGTTTCATTCAGCACACCTTCATTATCTACTGTTTTAGGTAAAGCACCTACCCTAGACCCAGTGAGCATTTCATAGGTGTGTGTGTGTGCGCGCGTGCATTCGCTCTTCGAACTGGGATCCTCAGATCTCAGCCTCCTGAGTAGGCTTACAGACAGGCATGAGCTACTGGCACCTGGCCATAAAAGCAATTTTAACACATACTCCCAATATCTGGATTGTTTGGGAATATACACACTTGAATCAGCTGATAAACTGTTTTTACACTTATTAATATATGCACCTAAATTTCAGCTCCTGCAAGATAGCACAAGGGCAGCTTGTTCCACAGAGGGGTCTGGTAGATGGGGAGTGGTGGTCTTTAGGCATCTGCCTTTCTAGGAACTATAATTATGAAATCTGTTTCTGCCCCTGCCCAGACAGGATCTGTTTCCAGGTTTGTCTGTACTTCCTGGGAAGAAAACTTAAGCCCTCTTCCTTCTGTGGCAATAAGAGTTCTTTGGTCATTGCCTCTGCATTCTCTGTACTCTTCTTTGGAGGGACAGCAGAAGTTACTCTTCTCCAGCCTGTCTTTGACTTTCTAGTCTATGCTGTCTGACCCTGAGGTTTCTTTCCTGCTTGCCAGACCTTCCCCCAGGTCTGACCCTGTGCCTGTTAACTTGCCCTGGCTTAGCCCCAGAATCCACTCTTTTTCAGACCACATCCTTTTTCCTGTCTTACTCATTTCCTGTCTCAGATGCTTCAGATCCTTTAGTCCTGATCTTTCAGAGGGAGGAGAATAAAGTAAATGAAGAGGAGTCAATGGAAAGACCATCTTATAAGACTTTTCTTGTTTCTAAGCCTTGCATACTCTTCCATAGGTTATCTTTTTAAGGAAACATACACACAAAGGAAAAATGACTGTCTCTGAATTAGAAATGTCTGTGTGCTCAAGAGTTTCTCTCACCTCTGTATTTTTCTGTTATGAATGTACAAAGAGGTCTCTGTCCTCCCTTGGGCCTCCTGCTAGATATTCAGTACCCATTTGTCCATTAAAGCTCACCAGATATCATGGATTAGTAAGCTAAAATGAAATGAATCTTTAAAATTAGGGAATAGGATGGTGGTTCCTGTTCTGGTCCTACTGTTTTAGAAAGCAATCACCAAGGGCTTTTTCCCACTTCAAGTGGGTGCAAATTATGTTAACGTTCTCCTACTGTCCGGTATTTCAACTCCAGACATTTGGTCATACTCATGAAAAAACAAAATCTGAAGATAAACCTACTAGAGGTGAGAACAGGAATAAGTGATTTTCCTAAGTTATGATTACTGCTTTCATTTCCTTGGCTTTGTGCCATTTTGCAGTTGAAAGATGAAAATAATTGTTTTTTCATGCTTAGGAGGCTCTTGTGTACAGTGTCTGAGCCTGTCACTCCCATCTCTCCTTTGATGCCATGGAAAAGCAAAGTGAGGAATGCTGCCATGAATGAGGCCATGTCAGTGGCTCTCAGGGACATAGACTCACAGCTGAACTACCTTTGAGGTAGAAGTCTGAACATGTTTAGATTTTTGTTTGAAATATTTGTGTGACATGGTTTAAACTATACCATGAGTCGACATTTGAAAAAACCCTTGAGTATGTTTTCTCAATTTTTAATGTGCTATTTAGGATAACTTGATTACTTATTTACAAATCATATAGGTTTCATATTAAGCATTGGCATTTATATGTTCCATTTTTAATTACTAGCTACATCAGAACACTGAATTGATATTTATAAAGATATTCAGATTTTAAAAATATTCAGAGGCAATCCATCCTTAATTCTACTATATATCATGGATATTTGGGAAATGGCTAGGAAAATAATAAATATCCATTTGCCTATGCCAGACAGAGTCCTTAGAAATCTGGAAATTTTTCCTCTTTAGTAATGAAAGTAGGGTATAACTGACACACTCAAGAAATGGGCTGTTTTATAGTTGAAAAAGAGTAAGAATGGAGGAGTTTAACTGGAAACATGGCAATTTCAATAATAAACTCTTTAACTATGGGATTCATTGTAACGCCATCTAGGCCAGCGTAGTAGTTAATTATTCTTCCCCTTTCCAAGTTATTTATAGATAGTAGAAAAAGACGTGCTTCTCTATCCTTTCAATTTCCAAATAGAATTTAGTTCAGATTGCCCCCCCCCCCAAAAGAACATTCTTTCTACATCTGCTAAAGAAATGATTGCCGTAATCACAGATTGCCAGTGTTCTGAGATGAATCCAGATGTTGAGGAGAGTCCCAGTTTGGTTTTTTACTTTAAGTCAAGCAAATGTTTGTTTCCAGGATGATTTCTTAGCTGTGAAATTTATTTTCATTTTTATTAAGAAGAGTTGACTATTAGATGCCATGCCATCACCAAGTTCTCTGCAGTAAATTAAGGGACCCAGGCTGATGCCTTGTATTTGAAACTGTTGGCAAGAAAATCAAAGTTCATGACTACTGAGAGTTATTTTTAAAACTCCTGCTGCATGGCTATTATATTTTAAATACTGTGTAATTATTTCTAGTTACTGGTATCTTTAGTGTATTTGAAGACATCCATATGTGGCCCAAAATCACACAGTTATATTAAGGCACTGGAAACAACCAAAACAAGTGACACTTTCAATTAAAATAAAATGGGGTGGGGAAGCATCATGGCTCAAGTGTTGGAATACTTACCTAATCTACACCCCAGTACCCCCAAAAAGAAAAGAAAAATGCTAAAATGTTGGGTTATAGCTTAATGACAGACCAATTGCCTAGCATATACCACAGCTATGGGCAAAACAATTACTTCAAAAAAACCTAATTAAGTCAATCTACTTTTCCAGGCCTTCAGTAATCTATGTTAATCTGTTCTGTCAGTTGACTGGTGGCAAATGGGGTGACTGAAAGCTTAGACAATGATCACAAGAAGAAAGGGGTAACAAAATTGAAGGATTGATTTACAAGGTGAGTATTATATAGATCATATATAATCAGGACAGCTGAGACTTGGTGCCTTTCTTCCATCTCAAACCCCCTCCCCCCCATACACACACACACACACACACACCATTTGCCTAATAAATATTGGTGATCCTATAGTTGGTAATAAAAAACAAATAGGTCATCTTGTTGGGGAACATGGATGCCTTTCCTTGGTATCAGCCTGCAAATAATTAGGACATTTATAAATATTTCTGGATTTCTTTTTGTAAACGCAGAAATTCATCTTCCATGAATTTATCTTTAGCCTTGTAAATGGATTTCATTTTGCAAGCTAAATTGCCAGCTGATTCTTTCCTTGATACTAAGTAGTCTCCTTTTATTTGTCTCTGTTACCCCTTATCTCGTTTGGTGACACCAAAAGCTTTGCATAGAAAGGTAATCTGGTGATTATCTGCTCCTTTGGGTCAGTACCTGTGCCTGAGGTCCAGAAGCATTTCTGTTATGTTGCAGTCTTTGTTAAAGTCCTGAATCCTGATCTCAAGAATGCAAGGACGGGACACGCTGAGTAGACCAACACCTTAGGAAATGTAGGCAATGCCTCCATTTGGGCTCTGGCTATGAAAAGGCCAGCCTCAATAAGAATGATGTAAGGGCTGCTTCCACTGTGTTGTACTCCATGATCTTATGTAATCATTTCACTACATCCAATAAGGCACATACTACATAGGTAAAAGAGATTGAGGACCAGAGTAACTTTACTACCATGGCAAGCTAGGATTTAAGCCTTGGGTTTTTCTGATCCCAGAGCCTTAACACTGCTTCAAGTATTCAGGACCAGCATTGCACATAGATAAATTAATACTAACGGTAACCTTGCCAGACACATAGATCTTAGGGATAAAGAAACTGAAACTGAGCGAGTACTGAGTGAGTGAAGCCCATAGGTCATCATGGATGGAGCCAGAACATGACCCATATCTGCCCTAGAGTTCATGTTCTTCCCACATTGCTATTCTTCCTTTCAGCTCCTGAGAATCTGGTATCTCTGAAGAGCTTCTCCCTGTTGCTGGTTGAAATTGGCATCTGCTCGTACAAAACTACTTGGGAGCCCTGGGCTTGGCATTAGATACTGGCATCCACTGCCAGTGCTTAAGCAGAACTCTTGTGACTCTACCTTGAGATCCTGTATCCTGGTACACTGACCTGTTTAAAGTCACCCTCTGGTCCTGCAGGGCCGCTGCCACTGCCTTTGACCTCCATTCCATTTTGGGTACTTAGCCTGTGGGCTGGAAACATTTGAGCCTCTTGGAAAGTCCCACTGCTCCCGTTGTCCTCCAAAGCAGCACAGGGGGAGGCAGCTGGCTGTTCACTCCATTGATTACTTCCCTCTACTCAGGGTGGCAGCTTGGAAGTCATTCAGCTGTTTATAATTCAGCTTATGTACACTTGAGCTGGGGATTGTGGGTGAGTCAGAAGGGCCCTCTCTTTGCCTATGTCCTGTGAAACAGCATGAAGTCAGCGTATGGTAATGGCTGCCAGCAAGAGAGGAGCCAGCCTCCTTAATAGGCACCTTAGCCAGAAGTACTCAGCCCTGATGCTTAAGACTCCAGAAGCATGCTTCTCCAGCCCTGCTAACTCAGACTCAACGTAGTCATTCTGCAGTGACAGTAAGAGCACCTAGCTCAATGGCCCTTTGGATCTGCCAAGAAGAAAGCTGGGTGTGGATCCACGGCCTTACCTCATGCCCGAAAAGCTTACCACTGTGCTGGGCAGAGTGCCTCCAGGGGTCTTCCTGTGACTGTCTTCTTCTTTCTCTCTGGAGAGGTTCTTAGAGCAGCTGTAGCTGTTGGCAGTGCTGAGAAAGGTACTCCGAGTCTAGTTGTGGCCCCTGTGTGATGGCTATAGCCTGTGTCCCCCAGGCAGAGAGGTCTTGCAAGTCTAATAGCTCTGTCCTTAGAATTGAAAAGGATATAAACGTTTGGTATTGGTTCTTGGCTTCCTTCTGGTCCTCACAGGACCGAAAAGAAGGGCATGTTTAGCCCTATTGAAGGCATATGTGCTATTTCTTTTTAGATGTCTTGAAATACTGAATCTAGGTTGTAGGTTCTGATTAACTATTCTCATGAATGCTTTTCTTGATAGTTCAGGAATCCGATTAGGAAATCAGTCTTCCAAGTTATAGTCTTTCCTAACCTGAATGCTCTAGACTACATATGGCTTCACCATGTCCCAGAATGCAGTTTAAGTCAGTCTTCTAAATTATAGCCTCTCCTAACCTGAATGCTCCAGCTCCAGACTACACATGGCTTCACCATGTCCCAGAATGTAGTTTCCCTTTTCTGCCAGCTTTTTCTCGTGGAGTTCCATGACCACTCAAAGCACAGCCCACACCTACTGCTCCACTTGGGCAGGGAAATATAAAGCCTGACTGCCTTTGTGACCTTTGAATCACTCAACCCTGAGCCCAAATTGCTTCCTCCCTAGAAATGAAGAGTTTAGATTTGGGCCCTTCTGGCTGTAATCCCAGGTGATCTGGTGCCCTGTCATCCAAAAATGCCTGCCCCCGGAGGATTGGTTCACTGCTAGATGTAAAGGACTACATGCTACACTTGCATTTTTAAAAAAGGTTGTTATCCAGCTGAATCTCTGTAATTGATGGACTCTGAGGTCTGTTATGGGGTTCCATACTCCCCCCTCTTCCCATGCACTTTCCTGCCTTCTCTGGGGAATGGGAGGAGTATCTATAAATTGGTGCTTTTGAAATATAAAGGGCTTCCCTCTCTTTCAGATATGACTAAAGGGTTTGCAAAAGGCAATGCCTAGATACTTCCCTTCAGCTCACTGTACTCTGGGGCAGCCAGCTGCTAGGACCAGGTATACTTTAAATTGGCTATCATCTCCTGAATGTGGTTCATGGGCATCACTTAGCAGCTCCACGCAGGATCTCTAGAACAGGTTCTTTAGGTGCCCTGCTGTCCCTGCTGTGGCCACCTTGTCACTCACTGGGCCTGAGGCACAGCCAACCACAGCACCAGGAGCCTGGAGCAGTTCCTCTTTTATAGGTGATTATGTTGAACAGAAAAAAAATAATCCATGCTATCACCTTGTTCCTTAATTTTTTTGAACTAGTTTTGTCTTGTAGCCAAGCAAGAGTAGTTAGATATATTTTAAATGAAAACACTCCCTTCTCACATATAGAGAAGGTTGGCCATTGACTAGGGTGGAAGTAGAAGTGTATGGCATGTTACTTGTGTCATTTGTTTCCTCCACAAATACAATACTGTAAATACAGTACCTAGCCACAGTCCCCAATAACAGATGGTGTATGCCTGAGCTTGTAAAGAACATCAGAACTGGTTCCATAGTATTCAGATATTACATAGCTGGACCAGCTTGACAGATGTTTTCTGCTGGCTGGAATCTCAGCCTCTCTGGAGGCCTATCAAGAGTCCTGAGGGCAGGCTATTTTTCTAGGCATCTCCCTGCTTCTGCCTATAGAGTCCATCCTGCCTTGCCAAGTTCCCATATCTGGCATAAATACTCCTGATACTGAGGAAACCTTTATTGTGACAGGAAGAAGTGGGCCAAAGAATAGCTATTTATAGTTAGGTCCCCAGAATTGCCACTCATCTAGAAAGACACAAGCCTCTTTCAAGTCATCCATTGTAGCTTCAGAAAGCAACTCTCAAATCTGTCTGCCAAGTTGTTTCTTTTGATGCTTGAGAAACCTGAACTCTTAATGTTAATGATGAAGATTTATAACTGTGGATTCTTTGTATTCTGATTTAATCCAGATGAAGTATCTGTCATATCTTGAACACTGGGTCAGCCCCTAAGGCATAGAGGTGACTGAGTATATTATAGTCCTCTGCTCTGCTTAGCAGAGGTAGCCAACTCCAAGGCAGACAGTTGCAGATGGGAGCATAGAGAGGACACTGCGTGGTACTTACTTTATCCTGGAGGCTGTGTCTGCCAGAACCCATGAGTAAAGGCCAGAATTGGGGAGCAACCTGAAGTTTGAACATGTGTTTTGTGAACACTCCCCAGCAGAAACCGTTTTGTTCTGACCCAAATACTTGGCCCTTTGTGGTCAACTTCAATTAAAGGCAAGTTAATGCTCCTGAATGGAGCATGACTTACCTTCCTCTTTAGCCCTTCCAGCTAAGCATGTTCTTCCCCCACTGTTCAGGTACCCAACTGTGTGAGGCATTTGAGACCTGTGAGAATCACACCCCCCCCCCGCCCCCCTCTCCCGCCCCGTGGCCCCATTCTCCCCCTTTGCTTCCCCCCCCCCCCCCCCCCCCCGCACTCTAAGTCTGGGGAGAATGGTCTAGAGAATTAAGTAAGGAATGGAATTCCAAACATAGAGTATTTCTTTGTCTCTTTCCTCTGGCCTCAGGGCCTGCCGGGCAGGTTTCTGCAAGTTTCACTGTTTAAGCTGCTTTCCCCCAAGCTGGCAGAAAAGCAGTCTGGGAGAATGGGAGAGCAGATAAAATTAATCTCAATATGCTGAACTTGGCAGGGGGTGAGACTGTTTGGTTATTCCAGAAATAGCCAAACTCCTTTGTTAATAAAGCAGATGATGAGCTCTTGGCCTTCAAGATGACTGCAAGGCAAAACAGCAACCAGCCTTCATTATTCACAAAACAGCCTCCCTCGTGCCCCTTGGATTCCTTCTGTAATCTGCCCCAGGATTATTATGGAGTGAAGCGTCTAATGTTAGGAGGAAAAAGTTTATTAGTTTGTCCTCTGTCTTAAATTCTTTTCTTTTTAAAACTCATTCCAAAAAGTCTTTGCTTCACAGAGGTGAACATTGGATTTGTAGCCTTAGTG
The DNA here is from genome assembly GCF_000151885.1 of Dipodomys ordii. NCBI lineage: Eukaryota > Metazoa > Chordata > Mammalia > Rodentia > Heteromyidae > Dipodomys > Dipodomys ordii. Next base: position 1,335,293 of record NW_012267267.1, read on the forward strand.
CTGGTATCTACTTTTTTTTTTTTTTTTTTTACATTTTTTTGGTTGTAGGGCTTGAACTCTGGGCCTGTTTACTGTCCCTCAGCTCAAAGCCAGCACTTTACCACTTGAGCCACAGTGCCACTTCTGGTTTTCTGGTTTTAATTGGAGATAAGAATCTCATGGACTTTCCTGCTCAGGCTGGCTTTGAACCTCTATCCTCAGATCTCAGCCTCCTGATTAGCTAGGATTACAAGCATGGGCCACTGGTGCCTGGCGATACCTACGTATTGAAAGAATCCAATCTCAACACATAGGCCCCTTGTCTTACAGGGTGCATTAAGAGGCACAGATCTGGGCTGGGAAGGTGGCTCAGTGGTAGAGTGCTTGCCTTGCATGCCTGAGGCCCTGGGTTTGATTCCTCAGCATCACATAAGCAGAAAAAGCCAGAAGTGGCTCTGTAGCTCAAGTGGTAGGGTGCTAGCCTTGAGCTGAAGAGCTGAGGGACAGTGCCCAGGCCCAGAGTTCATGCCCCATGACAGGACCCCCCCCAAAAAAAGAGGCACAGATCTGAGATGTGGGGAGAAGCATGAGGTATGAGAGACCTAACGGGGACAAGATCATCAGAAACTGCTTGATAAGTGCCAGTGAAAGGCAAGGTGATCCTAGAATTCGGAGGAGGATGTATTCCATTTTAGTTCTGTTAATACTGGAGGCATTAATACACCAAACCAGGAGAGTTACTCATTTTCCTCTACCTGTGTGATTCTTTAACAAAACTACTGGGGATTCGCATATGCCTGTTACCCAGGTACTAGAGAGGTTTAGTCAGTAAGAGTGAGACGAGGCAATTTAGCAACACCTTTCCTCAAAATTATAAATAATAAAACAAAATGAGCCAGGTGCTGGTGACTCATCTGCAATCCTGATTACTCAGAAGGCAACCAAGTCCTGAGCCTGATTCCCAGCTAGCCATCAAAAAGCTGGAAGTGGAGCTATGGCTCATGTGGTAGAGTGCCATCTTTGAGGGGAAAAAATATAGTAAAAAACAGACCTGGGGACTGGAAATGTGGCTTAGTGCTGGGCTTGCCTAGCATGCATGAAGCCCTGGGTTTGATTCCTCAGTACCCCACATAAGCAGAAAAGCTGGAAGTAGTGCTATGGCTTAAGTGGTAGAGTGTTATCCTTGAGCACAAAGATGGTCACAGACAGAGTCTAGGCCCTGAGTTCAAGCCCAGGACTGGCAAAGAGAAAAAGATCTAGGATGACAGTGAACTTGCACAGTTCTCAATAAGTAGTTGAGTCATGAGTGGCCCCATTTCTGACTCCAGGAGCATTTCTTGAACATTTCTTAGGAGGGTTAGCACTGCCTGCACTGCTGCTCATAGCAACACAGTAAGGTAGGCATTAATATCCTCATTTTACAGCCCATGAGATAGATAAGCTTGGAAAGAGACCAGGACATCCATAATTCTCTCTGTGATAGCAATCTCTAATCCAGGTTTTGTCCCTAGTCTTTCTGATCTTAAGACAGAATGAATGGGATGAAATTAACAGAGACAGACTGGGGCTTATAAGGAATGATTGTACTATTCAAGGTAATAACAAAGTACTTCATTCCCACATCACTAGAGACATTCAAGCAAATGCTAGAAAATCACTCAAGGATGTTCAGTGGTAAGAGTGAAGCGAACTTTTGAAGTATGCATTTGCTTCTTTGCATATTTAAAATATTAGAAAAAGGCAGAGGAAAACATATAAATGAAGGCTTTTACATATTTATAAACAGAAAAACTTTTTTAAAAAAACTAATTGACACTTAACCCTTCTGGCTACTCATATATTAGAAAGAATTTTCTCAGTCTTTGCTATTCAGACAGATTTAGTCCAAAAGAGGGATTTTTTGGGGGGATGGGAGGGTCAGTCATGGAGCTCAAACTTAGGGCCTAGGAACTAGCTCTAGGCTAGTACTCTAACCCTTTGAGTCACAGCACCACTTCTGTTTTCTGGTGGTTAATTGGAGATAAGAGTCTCATGGACTTTCCTGCCCTGGCTGGCTTTGAACCATGATCCTCAGATCTCAGCCTAGGTTTACAGGTGTGAGCCACAGGCACCCAGTGAATGCTTATTTGTATATTGTACAGAAAATCCAAAGCTATTTGTTTTTTTCAAATAAATATACAGATGTTTAAGAATTTCTAACTTGCTGATGTGCCTTTATGTCAAAATATTTTTACAAATCATCTTTATTCACACCTGCAGAGTTATGTCTGCTCAGCTCTGAAGTTGATATGTGGTTGAATTCAGAAGGTATGAGTGTTCCAGACTCTTGTGTTGCCAATGCTTTCTCATTTAAAAAGTAGGCCAAAGCAGGCACTGGTGGCTCGCACTTGTAATCCTAACCACTTAGAAGGCTAAGATCTGAGGATTGCAGTTCAGAGCAGCCCAGGCAGGAAAATCTGTTAGACTCTTATCTCCAATTAACTACCAAAACACCAGAAATAGTGCTGTGGCTCAAAATGGTAGAGCACCAGCCTTGAGCACAAAAGCTCAGGGATAGCGCCCAAGCCCTGAGTTAAAGCCCCTGGACTAGCATACTCAAAACAAAGATTGGTCTGGGTTTTTATCCCCAGGATCAATAGTTTAAAAATGAATTGGACAGGGCTGGGAAGGTGGCTCAGTGGTAGAGCGCTTGCCTTGCATGCCTGAGGCCCTGGGTTCGATTCCTCAGCACCACATAAGAAAAAAGCCGGAAGTGGTGCTGTGGCTCAAGTGGAAGAGCGCTAGCCTTGAGCTGAAGAGCTGAGGGACAGTGCCCAAGCCCAGAGTTCAGGCCCCACGACCGGACCACCAAAAAAAAGAAAAAAGAAAAAAGAATTGGACAGAACAAAGACAGGCCACGTGACCCACTTATTATCATGCTGATAATTAGGCACTGTGAATTCTTGAGTGGTGGTTTTTGTCAGGTTTCTTGTTTATTATTTTGTGTGTGGTTCTGGGGGTTTTCTCAGGGCCTTGTGCTTGCTAGGCTGAATCAACTCTGAATCAGCTGCCCCTCCCACCCTGTTTTACCCAGGTTATTTTTAAGATAGGGTCTTGCATTCCATATGGACACTTTGCTGACCAGTCTATCCTGGCACCATGATCCTCCAGTCTTAGCCTCCCATGTAGCTTGGTATGACAGACACACTTCTGTGCCCTGATATGGGTAAAGAAGTGGCCTCTTTTTTTGGGGGGGGTCCAGTCGTGGGGCCTGTACTCTGGGCCTGGGCACTGTCCCTCAGCTCTTCAGCTCAAGGCTAGCACTCTACCACTTGAGGCACAGCGCCACTTCTGGCTTTTTTTCTTTTTGCTTATGTGGTGCTGAGGAATCAAACCCAGGGCCTCAAGCATGCTGAGCCACCTTCCCAGCCCAAGAAGTGGCCTCTTAAGTTGTTCTGCCAGGACTGGCCTCAAACTGCAATCCTTCCATTCTCAGCCTTCCAAGTAGCTAGAATTATAGGCGTGAGTCACCAGTGTCCAGCCCTTTGGTATTTTGGATGCCTAACTATGAAGTAAGAAGAACATCTTCATAAAAAATTTTGTTGAAACATTACTTAAATAACATATACACTGAAATCATTTTTACACTGTCATACACCACCACTGGGTTATGTTTAATATTAATAGGCTGGTTGCAATAAAGAAATGGCTTTTTCTTTTTACTTTTTTTGGGGGGAGGGGAGCTAGTCCTGGGACTTGGACTCAGGGCCTGAGCACTGTCCCTAATGCTTCTTTTTGCTCAAGGCTAGTACTCTACCACTTGAGCCACAGCACCACTTGTAGCTTTTTCTGTGTATGTGGTGCTGAGGAATTGAACCCAGGGATTTGTGTATGCTAGGCAAGTACTTTACCACTAAGCCACATTCTCAGCCCAACTTTCTCTTTTTAAAGAACTCCAAGCTTGTAGTAATTTCACTCTCTGGGTGCTTGGTGGTGGTAATAAACAGCCCTGGAAGGCAAGTGGGGAGAGTTAATGAAAGTGAGGCAAGGAGACCTTGTACCTCTAAGGCAATGAGGCACCTCCTGTGAGGTGCTTTTGGGTGGGAAGGAGAAATGGCCCCTTGTCATACTTGGAGCACTGCTGCATCTTGGATAGGAAGGAAGCAGGCCTAAGGAGAATTATTTAGGAAGTTTGTCCACAGAGAGATGGAGGGTCCGCTGAGGGTTGGCTTTGGTATGAAACCTGGGCACTAAGCAAGAGGTTTGATGGAAGGTACAGGGCCAGTAGAGATAGCACAGATAGTCATAGCTCTGCCTAGGAACTTCCATGGTAGAGGAGAATGAATGTATATTTCAATGTTGTGACCTCAAATGACCATCTGTATAATCCAGATCATATGGTGTTCCCTGGCATTTTGACCCCTAATTTCCCTTGGTATCTAATTTATGGGTTCAGTGCTTTGACATTTCAATGTGCTCTTAAAATCCAGCCCGCCAAGGAAAATTGTACAAGTTCACTTAACTCCACAGTCCCATTATACCTTAGGCTCTGTACATAGTTGGGCTTCTCATCCTGATTTTATATGTCACCTTCATGCTATTTTACAACCAAAGTGCATGTTACGTCATTTGCCCAAATCAATATTGCTCAAGGCCTTGCCTCCTCTAAGCCAAGGTTCTTGTCTCTAACTTGTTCATAGCACATGGAGGAAATTTAGAAACATTGTTAGCTGATTAGCACTATTATTCCACAACTGATTGCACTCACGTGTGGTGTCTGTCCACTGGAACTGTACCTTTGAAGGAGGTCATCAAGAGAGGGACTGCTTGTTGTATAGTGTTCTTGCTGTTCTCTCCAGGCCTCACCTCTGTTCTGATCTCCACTGCTTTGTTTCCTACTCTCCCCTGTGCAGAGACAGGGCAGGGCATTGTTCATGCACTGACCGACCTCAGCAGCCCCGGCATGACCTCAGGGAACGGAAACTCTGCCTCCAGCATCACCGGCACTGCCCCCCAGAATGGTGAGAATAAACCACCACAGGCCATTGTGAAACCCCAAATCCTGACGCATGTTATCGAAGGGTTTGTGATCCAGGAGGGGGCGGAGCCTTTCCCGGTACGGACTACTTCTTTTCCCCTCTCTTTTTTTTAAAGTATATTTTGGATGTATATTAGAATATTTTTACATATCCATGTAAATTTTCTGAAAATGTGAAGTTTGCTCTTTTCTTTGCTAATCCTCCAAAGAGTGTTGGAACCATTTCTTTCTAGGATTAAGGGTATCCAAAGTCCTCAGTGACCAGGAATAATTGGCAAGACTCATTAGGTAGAGGGGAGTTACTTCACTTTGGGGTATTTAGTGAGAGACTGTAGATCTTGGAAATAATAGACCTCATCAGTTTTGGTGTCAAAACCTTGAATGGCAAAACTGTGGCCAGTTAGAGCAAAAGGAACCTGCTTAGCATAGGGTTCTCAAAATGTATCAGAAACAAAGATAGGGGAGCCTGTTCCTTGGGCACAGCCTTGAAAGGAGGATGAATAAGATCAAAGGGCATTCAGAAAGCATAGTCAGAGGTCTCCAGTGCAATAGAACCAAAAGAATCCAAGATGATTTTATTAGAGCACCCAGAGCTGGTTCTATGCAGTATGTTGCTAGGGCAGGCGGTTTGTTCTGTAGGTATGCAGAGGCTAGAGCCAGTACACACTAGCCTCATACAAGAATTATCTAACTGTTAGAGACGCCATCTTCCTGGATGCCATCTGCTTTTGCTCATTCTTTGGATCCATAGGTGGTTTGCGTAGACAGCAGAGAACTGGACTGACTTAAAATGGCTGAACTGCCTTCTCAAATGCCAAAAGACCAAATGGGTCCTTGTCCTCTTCTTGACCAAGGCCAGTGATAAAGAAATCCACAGAAACACCTTAGCTATAAGAAACTAGGTGTCCTCCCTGGCCTGAAGAAACAATGGGAACTAACTGGTGTCTTAGGTAGATGTGACTGAATGCCACACTAGCATCTCCCTAGAGATAGATATACCTTGTGAGCTGGCCACTAGGCTACCCAAAGGGGAGGACCAAAGAAGTGAACAAGCCAGCCTGAGATCTGGCAACCATGGAGTATAGCTCTTTCTTGTGCTCCCTGTGGCTGCATGTACCTCTGACTTCAGTAGGGCAGTGGTAAAGTGGAGAATAAGAATTCAGAAAAGGGGTGCTGAGTCTCTTTCATAAATACACTCAAATGTACAGACTTAGCCCTGCTCCTACCTAGTGAGCTCTGGGCCTGTTACTTGATCTGACACTGTAAGAAACCTCATCTCTGTCCTGGAAGAATAGATACTCTCCTGACCATCCTGGCCATCCACTGGTTCTGGACCAAAGCCATTCCTGTACTTTGGTGCCTACTGTTTCTTACCTGTGAGCTAGACAGTAGGATCAGGCCTTGAGGGGGGGAACGGTGGCTGATGACATGCGGGGGAGGGGATGGTGCTTCAGGAGGGATCTGGCATCTGCCTGGCTGCTTTTTAACCTGTAATTGTGATGAGGCTGCACAGCAAGGATATGTTCTAGCTTAACCCTCCTGGCTTCCATGTCACCTGTCCTCTAGGTGGGACGCTCGTCCCTGCTGGTGGGGAATCTCAAGAAGAAGTATGCCCAGGGGTTCTTGGCTGAGAAGCTTCCGCAGCAGGACCATACCACCACCACTGACTCTGAGATGGAGGAGCCCTACCTGCAAGGTAGGTATCTGAGCCAGGGATCTCAGGCCTTTTGAGTTGACAGGAAGGGAAGGCCTATACTCCCCCTTTCTCACTATCCATGGAGGACTCTGAGCAAGGATTCCTGTCCACCGAGCATTGCCAAAGTCCGTTTATCCCTAGAGAATAGGGAACCGTTTATCCCCTGCTTCTCCAGCCCTGCTCCAGCCCAACACTATCTTAAGAATTGTAATTCCTATGACACACATTGGCAAGTCCCAGGAGCAGATGTGAGGACAGCAGCAGGCAGGCTTGCCCTCCTCAGAAGCCTGCACTTGGAATGGGTGGCCCTGAAGTGTAGCAGTGGCCAAGCATGGACTATACTTGGCACACGTGAGCTGCTGCTTCACTCATGCTCATGAAGGAGGGTGCTTACTCTGCACACCTGTATGGTGCCTTAGGCTCACAGCACTCGGAAGAAAAGCTGTCTAGTTTACCATGTGTCCTTGCGAACTTTCCAACCAGGAATCACAGCCCTTCTAAAACAAGTGGTGAAAGCACTTTAGTATGTGTCAGACAGACTAGACCTACTGTGTGTCACACCCATGGGAACATGAGGGAGAGTCAAGCGGAGTACAGAGGCCTGTGTTGGAGCTGTCACAGTCCTTCAGGAATTCCTCCCCCTCCACACTTAACATTTCTACTACTTTTCAGAATCCAAAGAGGAGGGTACTCCCCTCAAACTCAAGTGTGAGCTCTGTGGCCGGGTGGACTTTGCCTATAAGTTCAAGCGCTCCAAGCGCTTCTGTTCCATGGCTTGTGCAAAGAGGTGAGTGGCCTCAGCCCTGCTGCCATGTGCAGCCCTTCATTTCTCCTCAGCATTTCACCTTGGAATCTTGCTAAAACCTGTCCTCCCCCCAATAACTGTCCACCTTGGAGGCCATAAATGCAGCTCATCCAGGTGCCTGTTTCCTTGACCCGCCTGGTGTAGCGTTGCATCCCTAACCTACCAAGCCTAAGAAACCATATACCTGGAGGGAGTGGTGATATCAGAGAGGGGCAGCCTGGAGGAAGGAAGCAGCCCTCTAGCTGGGTGGCCTCCTGGGTCCTAGTGGTACCTGTTCTTCACCTGCTACCTCCTTAGGGAAAGCACTGCATCAGAGACTTTTGCCCAGAACGCTGACACTAGGTACAGTGTCCCTGTGATAACCTATCTTTAGGGACTTATGGGCATAATAAAAACCACTATGGTTTATTGAGAACCTGCTGCATGTCTGGTATTACGCTAGTCAGTTGGTATCTATGGCCTCATCTACAAAATAACTGTAGGGCAGCTGTCTCAATTGTATTTTTACTGTTGTCTGCTTTGTAGAGGTTGGAAAATTAAGACACAGTTATTCTGAATGTCATACAGCTAGTGAGTTACAGATTTTGGAATTTAGACTTTTCTGAACCTAAAGCCCTATGTAGTCTCTGTGTCAAAGTAGAAGTGGCAGAGCTTAAAGTTCAAAACCCCAAAGGTAATGTCTGCGTCTCAGGCAGTGGTACCCTGCCTGCTGGCTGGAGTTCTTGTCCTCAGCCCTCAGCCCCTGAGGCTATGCTAGAGGTAGTCAGGGCCCTTTAGTCAAGCTTCACCTGGCTTGTCCTGCTGGACGGTGGACAGACATTTCCTGGCACAGGTAGTTATAGTAGAGTGTGTCTAACATGCTACAAGTGGTTGTGTAATACATCAGTGACAGTTCCTTGTGTCACTGTGACACCGTCCTTACATGGTGGCCCAGAGTCTCCAACTAGCAGTACATGATGGAGTCAGGATTCAAACCAATGAATAGTCTCAATTTTGCCTAACAGCTTGGCTGTTCTTATTCTGACTAGCACCCAGGAGCCCTGAGGTAGCTTTGACTTCCTGCTTCCTTGTTCTGACAGGTACAATGTGGGATGCACCAAACGAGTGGGACTTTTCCACTCAGACCGGAGCAAGCTGCAGAAGTCAGGAGCCACAACCCATAACCGCCGTCGGGCTAGCAAGGCCAGTCTGCCACCACTTACCAAGGATACCAAGAAGCAGGTGAGAGGTCCACTTCCCACAGATGCCTACCATCCTCCTTTCTGACCTGACCCTGACACCCTGTTCCCTTCCCACAGCTCATTACTGCACGCTTCACACTGTCTTCCATCCCACATTGGGTCTCATAGGTGAAGCCTTCCTGTGCCTCTTAGTAGATCCCTTACAAAGTACCTTTCCCAGAACCATCCCCATCATGCAGTTGAGCTCTACCCTTGACTTCTGGGCCCAGGAGATTGGACCTCCCCTGCAGGCCCTCTGAAAACAAGCTGTTTAGGTCACCCCATCACACATGGAGGGCTGGGTGAGATGACAGCTTCCACATTTTGCCCCATGGACACTGGAGCACTGAATTTTTGGAACTTCCCACCAGCAATCTGGGCATTTGTCCATTCAGTAGTTTTCAGTCCCAGTTCCATGCTGGGAACTCTAGTGTGGCTAAAGCTCCAAGGACATAGTCTTTTTTTTTTTTTTTTTTTTTTGTCGGTCGTGGGGCTTGAACTCTGGGCCTGGGCGCTGTCCCTCAGCTCTTCAGCTCAAGGCGAGCGCTCTACCACTTGAGCTACAGCGCCACTTCCGGTTTTCTGGTGGTGTATTGGAGATAGGAGTCTCACGGTCTCTCCTGCCAGGGCTGGCTTTGAACCGCGATCCTCAGATCTCAGCCTCCTGAGTAGCTAGGATTACAGGCGTGAGCCACCAGCGCCCGGCTCCAAGGACATAGTCTTAAAGGAACTCGTAGTCCTGTGTGACCTTATTTAACCTTATGCTCAATTTTGCTTACGATGGTGGTTTTTGTCTTAAAGCATCTAATGAAAAGCCTTGGTACAAAGTGAACATGCATAAAAAGTTCCAGATGCTCTAGGTGTTCATGCTGTTTCAAGAAGTTCATAGACCCAGAGAGCCCAGATTTAAAAGGTCACATTTAAAAGAAAAGGTAGACATTCATATTACTCCAGGACAGTGCAAAGCATGGGGCAGTACCGGGGATGATCAGGTTCAGCGATGAAACAGCAGAAAGGTACTGTTTGATGCAGGAATCCATGGTGGACTCAGAAGAAAAGGAAGACTGTTTCACCTGCCTTTGCCCCTCAGAGCTGCCAGTGGTGGTTTGTTCCCCTTCTGAGGAAAGCTGTTTCTTTCTGCTCCCAGTCAACAGGCACTGTACCCCTTTCAGTTACTACTGCCTTGCAGCTGACACACAGCCAGGAAGACTCCAGCCGTTGCTCAGATAACTCAAGCTATGAGGAACCCTTGTCACCCATCTCAGCCAGCTCGTCCACCTCACGCCGCCGACAAGGGCAGCGGGATCTGGAGCTCCCTGACATGCACATGCGGGACCTGGTAGGCATGGGGCACCACTTCCTCCCGAGTGAGCCTACTAAGTGGAACGTGGAAGATGTCTATGAATTCATCCGTTCCCTGCCAGGTAAAGGCCTGCCTGGGTCAGCACAGAGTGGGGGGACTAGGAGGCAGAAATTAAATACACAAGGCTTCTGCCCCTGAGAGCTTATATTCTAGCCCAGAAAAAAACTGAGTAATATTCCATAGCTATAATGTAAAATAGCTACTTACAACAGGGTAAATGGCTTGTGCAAAATGCAGACCCTCTCCTGGGGCAAGAGGAGTGTCAGGTGGGAGCATAAGACATAAAAACTAAAAAAAATTTTAATTCATACTGACCAAAGAACTGCCCATGGGAGCAGCTGGAGCAGGGGCAGAAGTCACAGAATACCAGTGCAGCTATGTAGCCCTTAGGACAGAGGTCAACTACATCACACCTGGAAGGGCAAATCTTACAGCACTCCAAGATGTTCCCAAAGAGGACTTAAAAGCCTCTCTTCTTTCTGCTACTCTCACCCATCCACTGCCCAAGTCAGGCATTGATGGCAGCCACAAGTCTGCTACTCAAGAGTGGAGGATGCTATAGAGGTTGGGAGCAGACTTCAAGCCACATAGAACTGGGTTTAAATCCCTGCGTTGAAACTTAACAAAGTGTATGTGTTGTCTACATCATCCAGATTTGTCATAGTATGGTTACTTTAGAGAGATAAGGACTTTGGAAGGGGCAGTTATGCCTCAAGGTCTGTTTTTGAGCTGAATAGTATATGAGGCTTACCCGAAGACTCCTCGGAGCCCTTGGACCAACCATCTTCTCTCTTTTTTTTCCCCAGGGCCTCACACTTGCTAGGCAGGTACACTACCACTTGAGCCATGGCCCCCAGTACGTCTTGGTTTTTTAAAGATTCTCCCCACGATCAGCCTTATACTACAACTGTCCTACTTATGCCTCCCTTATAGTTGAGAGCCCAGGCATGCCCCTACCACACCCAGATTGTCGGTTAAGATGAGGGTCTCACTTTTTGCCTGAGCTGGCCTCCAACCATGATCCTCCCAGGTAACTGGGATTACATTATGCTTAGCTGTTGTGAAGTCTTAATAAAACACCTAAGATCCACCCCTTCATTTTACATGTATACTGAGTTTTCTTGACTGTTTCATAATTTCAGCAGTGTTTGCCATCTGGAGAGACCAGGAGCTCCAGAACCAGCAAATACTGGCTCCCTGTGCTAAACAGCTTTGTCTTATTTTCCTCCTCCCTTTTTTTACTATGAACAGCAACTCCTTCTTCACTATGCCTGAAAAAAAATCCTTTAGCTAGTGCTCTTCTGTTCATTAGGTGCATGTTAATCACCAACAATGTTGTCAAATTTTCTATGTCATAACAATATCAAATTGAATTTCTGTTTCTTCAGACCTCCATTAGTAGTTTCCTCTCTCCCCTTAATCTCCCAGTAGTATACTCCATGGCCATCACATGTCTTCTCAGGGTCTCAAGACACCTTAGATATTCAGGCACTCCAGCTGCTGCCAGTTCCAAGGCCACAGCCATATAGTTAGAGGTTTTAATCTTCTCCAAAGTACCAAAATCTGTGTTGGTCATCTGTCACTGTGATATAAATTACTCCAAAACATAGTGGCTTGAGGGGCTGGGAAGGTAGCTCAGTGGTATAGTGCTTGCTTTGTTTGCATGAGGCCCTGGGTTCGATTCCTCAGCACCACATAAGCAGAAAAAGCCGGAAGTGGTGCTGTGGCTCAAGTGGTAGAACACGAGCCTTGATCTGAAGAGCTCAGGGACAGCGCCAGGCCCAGAGTTCAGGCCCCATGACCGATGACCGATCCCCGCCCACTCCCCCCCCCAAAAAAAATATATACATAGTGGCTTGAAAAATATTCACCTAGCAGTGCTGCAGGCTAGAAGTATGCAGAAGGCTCAGCTATGCAGCTCTGGCTGGGGCTCCTAGGTCTCGCAGGGTGTCAACCAGGACTGCAGTCTTCTGAAGGCTTAGAGCTGCTTCCAAGCACTCACATGGCAATTGGGGCTGGTTTCTGGTAAAAGGCCACAGCTGCCCTCCACCAGGACCTCTCCTAAGAGCTGCTTGAGCTTTCTGACCTAGTTGTTTGCTTCCTTCGAAATAAGCTGCCTAAGCAGGATGCCAGTAGCTTACACCTGGAATCCTAGCTACTCAGGAGGCTAAGATCTGAGGATGTTGGTTCAAAGCCAATCCCAGAGCAGGAACATACATGAGACCTTTATCTCCAGTTAATCATCAAAAAGCTGGAGTGGAGCTGTGGATCAAGGTAGTGCTAGCTTAGAGTTAAAAAAAAGCCCAAGGACAGCATCCAGGCCCTGAATTCAAGCCCCAAGACAGGCACAGGAAGAAAAAAAAGGCAAGTTTTCCTGCCTTCCCTGATTGAGCATAGAAATCACCTGTGGTCACTTGGGGAGCTTCTAACAGGTGAGCTTTGTCTGTGCGGAGGTCTGGACAAAGGCATGCATAAGGAGGTAGGGATCCTGGCTCCCTCCACAGTCACTTAGCCTCTCAAGCTTCAAGATAAGAGAGCAATACTGTCCTCAAGATACAATTCTGAGTGTTAGACCAGAAATATTCCCCAAGTGGAGAGACTGCTGTGAGTGAATCCTTGGCTCTCACTAGTGCTGTCTTTGGTGTTCCTTCCTCCTCAGGCTGTCAGGAAATTGCTGAGGAATTCCGTGCCCAGGAGATTGATGGGCAAGCTCTGCTTCTGCTCAAGGAGGACCACCTGATGAGCGCCATGAACATAAAGCTGGGGCCTGCTCTGAAGATCTATGCCCGCATCAGCATGCTTAAGGACTCCTAGGGCTGATGGGGCAGCAGGGTTCTGGCCTAGAACTCCTCCTCCCCACTAAGCAGAGCCAGACAGACATTCCTGAGGGGCCCGGAGGTGGGGCCAGCCAGAGGGAGGGGGCTCTCCCTAGGGGCATAGCTGGTGAGGTGGTCTGGGTACCTCCTCAATGGCTCTCAGGGGCCTTTCTTTTCTGTGGGAGGGGTAGAGAGGTAGGTGGCACAGAAGATGGGGCTTTATGCTTGTAAATATTGATAGCACTGGCTTCCTCCAAAGTCCCAATACTCTAGCCCAGCTCTCTTCCCCTCCCTCCGTCCCCCGTTTTCCAGGGGGTTATGGTCAGGGCTTCCCAACCTGTGTTGGGTTACTTCCAAGGGCAGCCAGCAGGCCTGGAAAGGCCTCACAGCCCTTGCCTTCCTTCCTCCTGCTTTCTCCAGGCCTGGTTAGCCTTCCGTTGCCAGCTTCTCCCACTTCAGCCTGTCTCTGCAGCAGGGGGCTCCCCCACCCGCTGCCCCTCTGCAGGTGGAGAGAGAGAAGCTGGACCCAGTTTGGCCATGCCTGCCGGCACAGACGCCTTAACGCTGTGTGTATGTATGACTGTGTGACTGTATGGGACCTGGACTGACAGACATGAGCTGCCCTCTGGCACCTCCAGGTGTTTTGTAGCAAACAGCCACTTAGTGCTTTGTCCTGGACTCCTCTCAGCCTGAGGATGGGGAATAGAAACGAAGGGCAGCCTCGAAAAGGGCAAGATCAGAAAGGTGGAGATTGGATGGCCAGGAGGTCTCAGAAAGCCCTCCTCACATGGTGACACTTCCCAAGTGCCCTGCTGTCTCCAACAGCACTGAGAAGCTGTGGTGAACACCGCAGTAATCTGGCTATCCACCCTGGCAGTCCCAAGATAGGGCCAGAGCTCTGAAGGGAGGGAACAGCTTGGAGGCACTGGGTGGGGAGGCACCCTTGACCCCTGCTCCCACACTTCTTTGCTTGTAACAAACTTCCTACAGCAGGTACAGCTAACTGAGAGGCAGGGCAGAGGGCAAGGGCCTGCCTCTGACTTGCCCTGTCCTTACCATTCCTGGGGAAAGTCCAACTCTCCCCAGGAGGGGGGGGCACCTTTCTCAGCTCATTCTATTCCTCACCCACACCCCCAGGCAGGGTTGGAAATGAAGGACTTTTTTAAGCTTTTGTTTGTTTTTTAAAAATAAAATCTGTAAAACCTTGCTCTTTGGTGCCTTTCTCCTGTACAGATGGCTGCTTCCACGCAAATGGCTGTTTGCTCATAAGGAAGCGGGATGGGCCAGGGTGGAGGGGAGGGAGGGAGGCTGTCTTAACCATAGCCCAGCCCCTTGGTTCCTGAGCTAGCTGGTCCAAACCGAGATGCTCCTTCCCTCCAGCAATGCTTTTGGACACAGCTGACATCATCCAGAAGAGCCCTTGAGACAGCTTGCACTTTGCAAATGTTTCCTATGATTAGGACAGAGAAGACAGCTAAGGCTTGCATGGAAGAGGATTATTCCAGGCCCAGGCAGTATGAGCAAGGTCAGAATGCAGTGTGACAGTGCCAATGATTGTGTTAGCTGGCCTGGTCAGGGGAAGTATGAGCAGCCAGCAGTGGCGGGGCTGGCTGGCCCTGTCTTTGAGCCAGTCAGGTGCCATGTTATGGGAGGTTGGAGTATACTCTTCACCTACATACCACAGGTGGAAGAGAGCTGCTACCCTGTATTTAACCCTGACCAGGTTATTCCTTAAGGGTCCTGTTAAGAATGTGGGTTTTGAGACCCAGCCCCCACCCTCCTGATTGATTCAACCTCTAAAGGAGGATTAGGCACTGTAGCTTTTAAGAATAGCCAGGACCCGTGAGCCACCGACACGCAGCGTACATTGAGTATTCTTGCTATACGTGTCCCCCATTCCCTTTTTCATTCATCCACTCCCTCCCACTACCTAGCAACCTTACAATGTCATTTCAACTTCCTGATACTCATTCTGTTGAACTGTCTGTTAATTGTCAAAAGGTTTAGTGCATGGAGTTTCGCTCTTAGATATACCATGCTTTGGTCAACAATTGTTATGTGCTGACACAAAAGCCAATAAATAAATAAAAATAATTGTTACATGCCATAATAATAATAATAAAAAGATTCCCTGTCACAAATTAGGGAAATGGTTTCTAGTCATCAGGATACAGTTGGTCCTAAACCACACAGAACACCTAAAAACACAGCAATAATAGATGGAAGAGAACCTAATGGTGCTAAGAAGAAATCAATATCAGTCCAAGAGGTAGAAAGAGTACTGTGATCCAGGGGGGCTGGACTTCAAGGAGAATGATTAGTAATGTCAGGGTCAATAATAAAAAATAATCCAGCTTTAATTTAGTCAAAGGAGCAGAAATGGTTCTTGATAAATGCACCATTTTTCACTTAGCACAACTGCTACAATGTATGTGCAACAAATATTTTTAATAAGAACGCAAACAAATCACACAGGAACAGTAACATGACCTTCAAGAGAGAACAGCTTTTAGAGATAAATCCTTCCCTGAGCTCTCTCCTCTCTTGCAATTTTCTCCCCTGAACAATTTTGACTCATTAAGAGGCATAGCTTCTCATTAACCTAGTAATAAATACCTCCTAATTACTACATGTACTTAAGTCAAGACTCTGAAATCTCTCTAAGTAGCTGTCAGGAACCTGAAAAAAATTGTTGTCAAATACAATAAGATTTTTATTGATTGATACCTTTTATAATTATAAATATGCTCCCTTCCCACCATTTAATTTCATTTCCTTAGAGAAAAGTAGAAGAAGAAATATTAAAGATCCATGGGAAAGGCTAATTTATGAGCTAAATTACCACTGGCCAATTAATTATGCTTGCAAAGAAATAATGTTCTGCACTGAATATAAAGAGAGAAAGACGTGCCGTATTGTTTTTCTGTTGAATAACCTGAAAAGCCATGCTGAGGAACTTAAGACACCAAACACTAAAGAATGCTCTCTCATGTCCTATAATTATATCACATTTATGAGAAATAGGAAAACCTTGTACCTCAATTAGCAGGATTTAAGTTGCTTCAACTATAGAATAAAAGATACTAAAGGTCCCTTCCTCTGAGAGCTTTATGATTTTACCGCTAAAGCCAACAGCACATAGTGACTGTTGCTTCCTTTGCTGCTCAAAAGCTTCCATAGTTGACCACACATATTCTATGGCTTCTAGATAGGAAAGCTCAAGATCTACTTCTGCTCTGGCTCATATACTGTTTTGTTGCCGTTTTGTTTTGGTTTTTTGTTTGCTCGAGATAGCATCTTGCTATGTAGACCAGGCTAGTCCCTAGCACTGGAGTTCTAGACATGAGCTACCATGTCCAGCTTGCGCTGGTAATTTCTGGTGCAACCAACTCTGTGATACTTGAAAAGTGTTGGGTTCCTTAGGATACAGGTTCTGAAATTCCTCCCATTCTTCAACATTCCCGAGAGACATGCCCTGGGAATTCACGTGTAGCGCCCACGATGAAAGTGGACATTGCATCTAAGTGTAAAGAGAGGCCCCATCTGGGCACTTGCGTATGATGTTTTCAGAAGGATTAAGTGGTTAAAAGTGCTCTTTAAACACTTGGCACCGGTGGCTCACATCTGTAATCCTAGCCTCTCAGGAGGCTGCAATCTAAGGGTCAGGGTTGGAAGCCAGCCAGGATATGAAAATTCTTGAGACACTTGTCTACAACTAACCACCAAAAGCCAGAAACGGAGCTGTGGCTCAAGTACTAAAGCTCTAGCCTTGAGAACAAAAAAACAACAACAACAAAACCCTAGGACAGCATCCAGGGTCTGAGTTCAAGCCCCAGTATGTATGCATGCCTGCATATACATACACACAAGTGCTACTGAAGACCTCATGGCTCCTCCACAGTTTGTCCATTATTAAATACTTCCCTGGCATTCACCTGAGTCACTGAGGTGAGGAGGACAAGGACACGTTGAATCCCATTGTCAGGTAATTTCACCTTCTGCCCTCTAGCTCATTTGTACTTTAACCCAGAGCCTGTTAAGGAAACCTCACACCGGAGTGGTTAGGAAAATGGAGGACAGAGGAAAAGGAACCAGGCAGGACTGGATCTTCCACAGGAGAGGACAGTTTACTGGAGGACCGCGAGGGGCAGCAATCTTCCCATGGCTTTTATTGGGTCTGAACAAGGAGACAGAGGTTATGGAAAAGGCCATGAAGGCTGGGGGAGATGGAAACTTTCTAGTTAGGCCCACAATGGAAGGTAGACAGGCAGGCTTAGGTCTGACAGCCCTGCCTGCGGGTCAAGCACGCCCTGGGGTTTTGTCTGACATCTGTAGGAAGTGAGTCAACCCTGCATAGTCCATCTTTAGATACATAAGAAGATTGGGCCAAGAAGGGAAGAGGCAAGTCCTTCCAAAGCTAACCCAGTAGACAGAACTACGTCACCGTAAAGTTGGGCACCAGTGGCTCGCGCCTGTCATCTTTGCTACTCAGGAGGCTGAGATCTGAGGATCACGGTTCAAAGCCAGCCCGGGCAGGAAAGTCCAGGAGACTCTTATCCCTAAGGACTCACCACCGCCAACACCAACACACCGAAGTGGTTCAAGTAGTAGAGCACCAGCCTTGAGCACCAAAGCTCGGGGACAGCATCCGGGTCCTGAGTGTCGTTAGGTGTGCCCGGGAGACCGGGCCCTCCCTCCTCCTTAATCACCCGGCTGTCCATCACCCGGCTGTCAGTCAGCCAAGGAGCCCAGGCTCTGAGGCCACGTCCTGGGCCCGCTCTGAGCTGGCTGTCAATCACCCGGCTGTCAATCACCCGGCTGTCCATCACCCGGCTGTCAGTCAGCCAAGGAGCCCAGGCTCTGAGGTCACTTCCTGGGCCCGCGCAGGCCCCGCCCCCCGCCGGCTGTCAATCACCCGGCTGTCAGTCAGCCAAGGAGCCCAGGCTCTGAGGTCACTTCCTGGGCCCGCGCAGGCCCCGCCCCTCTCGCCCGCTCTGAGCCGGCTGTC
>NW_012267267.1:1356411-1395908 GCF_000151885.1 Dipodomys ordii
GGTAGAGCACTAGCCTTGAGCTGAAGAGCTGAGGGTCAGCGCTCAGGCCCAGAGTTCAGGCCCCACAACCGGACCCCCCCCCAAAAAAAAACACCAGTCCTGACCTTATCTGACACCCCCTGGGTGATGGGTGCATATACTCCACTTTACTGATCAGGTAAAGGGCACCCACAGAAGTGAATTGCCCAAGGTCATTGGGCCCAGTGCTGTTGGCTTTAAAGGGAGCTGTCATAAAACTATGCCTCTCTGGGACCAGAGCAGCCTGCTGCGCCCCTGCCCACTCAGGAACTGGACACTGCAGGAGCTCCTGGATCATAGGGAAGGAAAGAAGTCAGTACAAATAGTTCAGTTACTAACAACCTGGACTGGCCTTGTGAAATCCACCCTTTTCTAGAAGATCAGCCCCCTGTGGCTTTTTGTAGAGAAAGCATCCAGGAGCTAATTTCTTCTGTTCAGCACCACCACTGAGCAGGTCCCTCCCTGGGTGAACCATCCCGGATTGTATCTGTGGGTGTGGTTCCTGCGGCTGAGGGTCTGGGAGGAGCCATTTGTCCCAGCAGTTGTTCTCTAGAGCAGGTCATTTCCTCCCTGGCTCTGAGCTGGGGAAGTTCAATACTGAGTGTCTAGCTGGCTTCTCCCTATGGCTATCAAGGAGAGACTCAGGTAAGAGGGGACCCCACCAGGTGGGAGGTGGAGGTAGAAAGGGATCCAGAGGGATCAGCTGAGTCACAAATCCTGCCTGGGAGAAGAAGGTTCCAAGACGATCGATACACGTGGGCTACATGGTCAGGGCAGGGTGCTGTCCCGGGAGGCTGTGAGGTGGGTGAATTGCCTCGGAGCTCCTCTCCTTCCGTCCTTCGCACAGCAGACAGCAGCCACAGAGGTGCTCACCACTAACAGCTCCCTGTCCCTACTGGGACTGACTGTCCAGACCAGGAAGCGAGTGCCTCCTAGCCCATCTGAAAATGGAGAGGGGGAGCAGGGGTTGGGAGGGGCTTGAGTATCCACCTTCAGATGGAGCTGGGGACGAACCGGTCCTGTGGCAGATACCTGACCAAGGAATGTAGAGTGGGCTAGGCAGGCACCTCTGTGGGTAATCACTCCAGACAGGGCCGGGTGGGGTGAGAAACAAGAGTTGCTGGTGGGTCCTGCCCCACCCCAGCACCCCTCCTAGCCCAGCCAGTTGATTTCACCTGTGTACTCTGGGTCAGTTCTTCCCGGCTACAGCCTGTGCCTCCAGGAGGTAAGCCTGAGATATGCATGAGATAAAGCTGCACTAGCCACACCTGCTTGATGGGGGCGGGACTAGCTAAGATGGTGGGGACAGCTGCTAAGGGCACCGAGGCCTTTCCCTATCCCTGTAGCATGGCAGTCTTGCCAGCTTCTGGTACCACCGCCAGGACCCACCCAGGAGTCTGGGAGCCAGAACAGCACAGCTACAAGGGGGTTGGAGTGCGCTGGGGTTGAAAACACAAGGCCACCTGGAGGGGCCATGGGTCCTTGGGAGAGCAGCTCTGGTTTGGACTAGGCCTGGTCCTGTGGAGCCCCAGTGCCACCCTTGAGGTCCCACTCCACAGTCAGCCCCACCACCGACCAGCCATGTAACCCACAGCAAGGACTTCAACCTTTCTGAGCTGCCCCTCTGGGTTCCCAAGGTAAGAACCCTACCCTCCACCACCTGCAATAGGCAAGACTGTAGCCGAGTGTTTGCTCCATGTCCACTGTTAATAAGTACAGACTTGCTCAGCAAAGGTGTACTGGCTTGGGAAAGAAAGTGAAGACAAAGCATCCATCCGTGGCTTCATCCACTTCTGAATGGATGATTGATACCCCCAATGAGGGGGCAGGCTCTGGGATTTGGCGCCAAGACTACAAACTAATAAACTCCTGGAAAGGAACAGTTTGTAGTTTGGCAAGAGCTAGAGGGAAGGTTTGTTGAGGTAACAAAGGAGCATACTTGGTGGGAGTGGGGGGCCGGGAGTTGAGAATTAAGGAATGACTGGCAGGTGATGGAAATAGCCTGGAGAAAGATGGAGAGACGCTAAATTGCAGGAAGCTTAGGAAACTTCAGAGTGGGAGGAGGGTGAATGATGGTGGGGGGGAGACGACAAGGAATTTTCCAGGAAGTCAGGGGTGTCACAGAAAGCATGGTGGGGGGAGGGTAGATGTGAATGCAGAGGATTGGCCATGGAAGTGGGAAATGCTGTGTGTTTGTATAGTGTGTGAATGTGTGTGGGATGTACATGTGTAGCACATGGGTATGGTTTTGTGTGTGGTGTGTGTGGCATGTGTGTGGTGTGTGTGGTGTGTGTATGTGTTTTGCATGGCTAGCAGGCATATGTGTGTGGTTTGTGGTGTACATGTGCATATATGTGGTGTGTGTCTGGTGTGTGGGGTGCATGTGGTTTGTGTGTGTGTGATATGTATATGTGTTGTGTGCATGTGTGTGTCTGGTGTGTGTTGTGTGTGTTGGATATGTGTATGTGTGGTATATATGGTGTGTGTGGGGGAGGGGGGGTGTCTAGCACCTGGCTGTAAGGAGGAAAATCACAGGATGACACCAGAAGGGTGTTTCCTTGAAATAAGGGAGAAAGCAGCCACGGAGAGGTGTTTGAAGTCACTGGCAGGTAAACCTGTCGCAAAGACTGTTCAGTTACAGTTAAGTGTTTATGCAGGACCCCTTTTCACATCCCCAGTAATGCCTGCTGCTGGTACTCTGACCTTGAACTCATCTTCCACCCTCCTGGCCACCAAGTGCAGGCTCTGTTGTCCAGTCTGATTGCTTTCGAATAGTGTTTTGTTTTCTTTAGTAAATAAAAATGACTCCACTGATCCTTAAGATAAAATCTGAGGCTCCCAGGCCTGGAGTGCATATCCTGTGACCTGGTCTTGTTGGTCCCTGCAGCCTGGGCTCTCAGTATTCCCTGCCTGTGCTCTACCTCTGCTCCAGCAGGACTGCCGCTGCACCTTCATACCAATTTCATGGGATATATATTGGGTTCTTGATTACATTCTCCCTCCCTTCTCCTCTTATCTACCTTTCCTCTTGACCCCATCCCACTCCTTTCAAGTGTCCATTTCCTGGCATCTTATTTTACTGAACTTTGATTTTGCCTTTCTAAGGAATTACACTATTTGAGTTCTCCCTTGAATCTACCATATTTCAGTTAATATGTTTATTATATACACTTGCATACACCCAACGTATTATAAGTTTATAAGCTATCTCTAGTTTCCACATATAGGGGAAAACGTATCTTTTGTCTCTCTGGACCTGACTTCACGCTTATTTTTTTAAATTATTAAGGTGTTGTACAAAGGAGTTACTGCTTCATAAGTCAAGTATTTAAAATTTTTTATTGTTATTATAAAGATGATAGAGGGCTTATAGTTTATACTTTTTTTTCTTTTTTGCCAGTCCTGGGGCTTGAACTCTGGGCCTGATACTGTCCCTGAGCTGCTGCTGCTTTTTTTTGTCGGTCATGGGGCTTGAACTTTGGACCTGGGCGCTGTCCCTCAGCTCTTCAGCTCAAGGCGAGTGCTCTACTACTTGAGCCATAGCGCCACTTCCAGTTTTCTGGTGGTTAATTTTTTTCTTTTTTGGTCGGCCGTGGGGCTTGAACTCTGGGCCTGGGTGCTGTCCCTCAGCTCTTCAGTTCAAGGCGAGTGCTCAACCACTTGAGCTACAGCGCCACTTCCAGCTTTTTTCTTTTTGCTTATGTGGTGCTGAGGAATCGAACCCAGGGCCTCATGCATGCAAGGCAAGCGCTCTACCACTGAGCCAACTTCCCAGCCCTACAAACCTTTTTTCTTGAGCAGATAAATTTTATGTGGCTGGAGTTAGCTCAGAAGTTACTGCCAATTAGGGCTTTTGGCACATACAGGGGTTGGGATTTAAACCATCCCCCACATTTTGTAACTTTAGCTTTTTAGTACTATTACAGATTACTGACAAGTGTCTGTCCCTGCAAGGTAGATAGTCATGGACATTAGGCATGCTTACAAACTATCTTCTCATGACCTCCTGGCTCTGACCAATTTTTGAAGGGCCACGCACAAATGACTCTAGGATCTGACATTTCTGCCATCCAAGCAGTGGCTTACTGCCTCTGGATGCTCCTCCATTGCTCTTGTCCCAGGAATGTCTTCTCTACACTGGGATAATTGCCTCATTGGCATTTCCCTTAGCTGGTCGCTGGACTTGAACATGGGGCCTGAGTGCTGTCCCTCAGCTTTACAGCTCAAGGCTAGCACTCTGTCACTTTGAGTCCCAAAGCAACTCTGCTAGCTCTTTTAGCACTCTGCTGGCTAAGTAGAGGTGACAGTCTCACAGAGACCTTTTTTTTTGCCCAGGCTGGCTCTGAACCAGTTTGTAGATCAATGAGTCTTATAAAAGGCCACTTTACTCCAATAAAAGCAACAAGGTGGTCAACATAGAAGTAGCTTTTAAGCATGCTCTTACCTGAAACTTATTAAGAGCCAAAGTTACGTCTGACAAATTTATAAGAATCCTCTGTGCTTTGCTCTTGGCTTGCTGGAAACTTAAAAAACCTCTAAGAGCAAACTGGAATAGCAATTAAACAATTAATTTGGTAATCCTGATTTTTCCACTTTGAGGCAAATGTTAAGAACAATTTTACTTTTAATCTTTATATCCAGAAATCCATTCCTAATTTTTTAAGCCTCCTGTAAATCTTTTATTATTTTAGTTTTTAGTTATATTTAAAAAGAAATCCCTTAAAATCTTGAGGCCAAGTGCCACTCATTGTCTCTTGGCTGCTTGTTTTAAAACAGATACACATTAAAACTTTTAAACTTAAATGACAATTTTTCCTTACTGTAAGAATTACAATCACCATCACTGTACCAAAAAGCTAAACTTAACACCTTTATGACTTTTAAAAACATATCCTAATTGTAGAACATCATTGAAAGCAAGTCACATTATACAAAAACTTTTTTTAAGTCCTCTTTTTAAGTCCAAGGGCCAGTTTTAGCAATACTAATCAAATCATCACATCACTAATTTTTACCATCATGTTTCTAGTATTTATCTGTAGAGAAAAAGGACAGAACAAAGCTGGGCCACTTGGCCCCTCCTATGGAATGGGCACGCACCTAATCTCACTCTTTAGGGTTAGATGAACTGCGTTTGTGCCAGCTTGTCCTCTTTCACCATGCGTGGACTCCTCCCATGGCCCGTCCCACCATGTATGACCAGCTGAACTGCACTTTTGCCTGTTTACCCCTTACCTCTAAAGATAGATCTTTTTTTGGCTTTTAAGTTTTTTCCTTTTCTTATTTCTTGGTTTTTGAATGAAATACACAGTTTTAGACAGACAGAACAGGTAATGTCTTTGACAATGTTAAACAAACTTTTATATTTAAACTTCTAATATTTATCCCCAAATTTTAGCCAAGGGAACTAAATTCCAAACAGCCAATGTATTTTTGTTAAGCCAGATAACTTGATTACAGTGTAAACAGCCTTATGCATTTTAAAATACCAGATTTTTTGATTTTTTTTAAGTTAAAGAATCCTTAAAAGGTCATTTAAAACAATGTGAAAATTCTTTAAAATTTTTGGTAATGTCCAAACCTCATAACCTTTTGAATTTTAAACTTAAACTCACCCAATTGTTACAGCATGCTGATAATTCTTATCTTAAACATGTTCACAAACACATACAAAACACATAGATCTTAAAGCGCGCAAAAATCAAAATCAGTTGTACGTACATTTAAAACTGGTACCAATTCTAAAACTGAACTAGACAAGACAACCAAAGGCTGAGTTGGGGGCTAATGGGCCCCCAGTTGATCCCTACCCCAGAAAACATAACAGAAAACACACCGAAGTAAACAAGACAAACAAGTGGCCACAAAGACAAAATCAGGTCTCAGTGAATGGGGCAACATCTCACCACCATTCACAAGTGGGACTCAAATCCACTTACCTGGGGACTTGAACTCCCTCTACTCACCTTCGGAGGATTTTTCTTTTAGATTCCTCCAAACGTTGACCCAGGGGCCTTCTTAGGTGGAGGAGAACTCCTAGCATCTTGGGGCAAGGGAAAGAAGTCCCTATCGGCTGACAGGTTTTCCCCCATGCTCAGACCCCCTGGGCCAAGGCCCGAGGCTAAGATCTTATTGGTGTCACTTGCAGGTGGTCAGTAGCAGTTTTATCCGGCTGTGAGTTCTCCCTGCTGGCCCTTTTAAGTTGTTGTTAGATGCTCCAGGTTTCTTACTCCCTACCCCCCCCCTTACTTTTGGATCCAGAGAGGGTGGAGGAGGTGGCAGTGAAGGGTAGAAAGAGGGGTCAGTTTAAAATGTAAGTAAAAAAGGAGCTAGAGAGAAACAGATATTGAGGGGTGTTAGCCAGTCTCCTCCGGGCTCTCACGTCAGGATGAATCTGAGAGGAGAAACATTCCAAGAATTCCAAAATACATACACACAAACATTGAGACAAAGCACATTGACAGCATGTGCAATGTAGACTGTCAGACAGAAAAGTGCCGGACTACAGACGGGCCCAAATGTCCGCACTATTGCACAGTTTACCCTGATGGGGATCCGGGGGACGTCTCCCACTGGCCCAGTTGGCTGTCTTATAGCGCGTCCGCCAAGACTCTTGCCAACCCCAATACAGAACCTGCAGGCTACACAGATACCAGACAATTACAAAGCAGCAATGTTTTAACTTACCGGCCATTTGCATCATAGTGTCCCTGAATCCTTTTTTCCTGTTTTTTTTTTTTTTTGGCTAAGTTTTTAAACTAATGATTCCTTCCTCCAGGAACCAGGGGTATACTTCCTCAACAAAGTGAAAGAAACATTCTAACTGACTCTGTCTAGCTTTCACTCCTTGAGCATGAAGCATACCCTTGAGAGCCTGCACGTATAGTGTGCGGCTGTTACCTTGCCCCATAATTTCTTACTCCTGACCATAATCTCTCCCACTATTTTTTGGATGTCTTCTTACCTTAGCGGGGTCCTCTGCCTTGATCCCAGGTTTTCAGGTCCCTGTTCGGGCGCCAGTTGCCGGAGCCTGCCTGCAACGAAAGGGAATCCTGAATTAGGGGGCAAGGAGGCAGAAAAATAAAGACATAAGACAAAGGATGGGGTCGGGAGGTCTGCAGCTCAAGACTGCAGCACCGTTTATTTTATTTATTTTTTAGCACCATTTATTTTTAACTCTCCCTAATATATACTATTAGAAGTCAAGAGGTAACAAGGTTACAATAGTCCAGAAAAACAAGGAAAATTTTAGTAAAAACAAAGGGCAGTAAAAACAAGATCAACTGGTAGAAAGTAAAACAAACTCTGCAGACATAGCAAAGCAATTCTGGGCACCTGGTGTTTTTTAAGTAAGCCAGTTCCTTGTACTTGCCTTCAAGTGAGCACCAGGATCAAGATGACCGTTAAACTATACTGTCAGCTCCCAACACATGTTCACACCAGACTCCAAGGTGGTCCTCAGAGATTGTCCTAGACATGTATGGTGCACAGCAGTTGAGTGACAATAAAGAAAGGCTAAGGTAGGAGTGTCTGATGCCTTCTTCAGAGACCTGGAGATGCAGTCTGGAAGATTATAGTGTTCAATGTCTAGCTTAGCTACGTTTACCCAAGTCCAGGGCAGCCCTCTGCAGATGGGATTTGGTAAGATGGTGGGTAACAAACAAGGCCACCTTACGGGGGAGGAGACTGGCATGCAGCAGACCTTGCCCAAGTGCAGAGAACTAGTAAGTGGTGGAGCTGGTATTCGAACCTGCGGACCAGGTCCCAGTGTTTGTGCTCCTTACCTTGGGTCTCCAGAAAATTTTCAGGATTTGATTCCTTCCTGGAAGAGCAACTAATGGGCAAATTCCAGTATCCACCTCCTCTAGCCAGGACTGAGCTGTGGGGAAGGAAGTTCAATCCAGGCTGGACTGGGTTGGAAAAGATGTGATCTTTGACCATAGTCAGTCCAGGAACTCAGCTCTACGTCCTAGACAGCTCTCTTTACTTCTAGCCACCAAGCCATGAATTCCTGTGTCCAGGGAAGAAGACGCTCCTGACCAATATCAGTCTTATCCCCACCCTGACTAAGTGCCCCAACCCCAAATAATATTCCTATCATCCAAGCCTGCCCAGGTCATGCCTGCAAAACTGCTAGCCCAAGGAAAGTGTGAATCAGGGCTCCTCACAACCCTGGTGAGGTAGAATAGGCTCTCTAACCCAAGGCATATGAGGTGACTGGGCAAAAGGATGGGAGATTCACTTCTTCTTTTCTCTCTCTTTTTGTCAGTCATGGGGCTTGAACTCTAGGCCTGGGCACTGTCCCTGAGCTCTTCAGCTCAAGGCAAGTGCTCTACCACTTGAGCCACAGCACCACTTCTAGTTTTTTGGTGGTTAATTGGGAGTTAGGAGTCTCATGGACCTTCCTGTCCAGGCTGGCTTTGAACCCTGATTCTCAGATTTCAGCTTCCTGAGTAGCTAGGATTACAGGTGTGAGCCACAGGTGCCTAGCTGAGATTCATCTTCTTATTTCTTCTTTTTCCTTCCTCCTCCTCATCCTCCTCACCCTCTTCTTTTTCTTTTTCCTGACCTCCCTCCTCCACAGTTGTATAGTTCATTTTTAACATAGGTCTAGTATCACTGCTGCATTTGTTCACTCTTTGTCCCACCATTAACTCTCCCCAAACCAGATAAACTTACATACAAGTCAAAAGTACAGAAATCAAAAACAGTGACAAAGGAGGAACCCCTGCCCCCTGCAAAAAAAAACCCTCAAAAAAGCAATATATAAAAAACCCTCGTTTCCATTTTTTGGAGTTCATTCAATAAATATCATTTTATATGATTATATGCACATAGCTATTGAGCCTTTGTGATCCTTTCCTAAGAATATTCTCCTCTGGTCTCTGTGAATGTCTACAGTCCTGTATAATTTATCATGTCCAAGTGTATTTTTTTCTTCCTTCTCCTTCTCCTTTCTTCTTATCCTCCTTCCTTTTTCTTCTTCTCTCTCTTCCCTTTCTTCCTCTTCTCCTTCCTCCTCCTCCTCCTTCTCCTCCTTCCTTCTTTCTTCCTCTTCCTTCTTCCCTCTTCTTCCTCCCCTCTTCCTCCTTCACCTTCTCCTTCTCCACCCCTTCCTCCTCCTCCTCCTCTTCTTCACCCTGTGTTGCTAGAGATTAAAGCTCAGCAGGCACACACTCTACCACTTGAGTCATACTGCAATCTTTTTGCTTGTAGTTTGATTTTCAGATAAAATCAAGCTTTCCCCAGCCGGTCCCTGGGACTCAATCATCATACCTCCACCTCTCAAGTAGCTGCTGGGGTTATAGGCATGAACTACCATACCCAACCCAGGTGTGAGGTTCTCTAAGTAATGAGATGAGGCTTGAGATCTATATAGCTCAGTGGTAGAGAGCTTACTTAGTATTTGTGAGTCCCAGCATTTTGTAGTCCAGCACTTACAAAAAAAAAAGCTTTTCAGTTCAGATGGAATATATTACCTCAAAAATGAGTAAACCTACAAGGTACAAAACAAAATGTCCACTGTGCTGTCTGTAGGGAAATAGAGGAAGAGTGAGTGCTGCCTACTTAATTTGGGTGCATTTGCCTATACCCAGACCTCCTCTGGAAGGATGTGGAAGAAACGTAACCCTGGCCACTTCCATGCAGAGGACAAGGATGGACTCTTGACACATCCCTTTGCCTGTTGACAAGTCCATACTCAAACATCAATCAATAAAAGGAAGCATTAAAAATCAGTGATTTCCCCTGTGTATGCAAGTATATAAATGAGTTGTTGATGCCCTTTCCCCCCAGGGCAAGGAAGAGACTCTTCTGGCGGCTGATGTTACCTGCAGGTCTCATAGGCCTGTTCCTGTATGGGTTGCCTGTGGTCAGGTATAACCCTTTTCCCCCAGCACCTGAAGTGGGACCACCAGGGCCCAGGGATAGAGGGTGGAGGTTGGCTCACCATGGGCAAGGATCCCTGTGGGCTTCTGCTCCTGAGCAGGTGACATGCCCCTTTCTGCTCCCCTGCCCCACAGGTATCTGGAAACCTTCATCCCCATGGGTGTCTGCCCTTCAGCCATAATGCCCCTGCTGAAAGACAACTTCACAGGTGTCCTGCGTCCCTGGTAAGGAGCTATCATCCCTCTCAGAATGGCCACAAACCTACCTATGCCCAGGCCCTGCCTTCCTCTTATCCCCACCTAAGTGCTCCACTTGCCAACCCAAGAGGCCCCATTGATCACAATCCTCTGTCCGGGTGGGTTCTGACCTAGAGGCTTTTAAGGGCCCAGCCTGGGGAGATGACTGTGCATATATCAAGCAGGTAGGTGAATGCAATTGTGCTTCCCATTCCTGCCCTGTCCAGGGCTCGGCCTGAAGTTCTGACCTGTACCTCCTGGGGCGCTCCTATTATTTGGGATGGCACCTTTGACCCAGATGTAGCCCAGCAAGAGGCTAGAAGGCAGAACCTCACCATTGGGCTGACTGTCTTTGCTATAGGCAGGTAAGGCCTGGCAAGGGAAGCAGTGCTGTCCAAATAGGGAGTGGGATGGGGGTGCATGTGTATAAGGATGTCTTGAGCCTGGCTCCTCTGCAAGGGGGTTCTAAAGTACAACTAGGAGCTACACCCAGAGATCTCCCCTCGTCTCCTCCCTGGAAAGCAACACACAGAACCCACCTACCACACATGGCCAGGTGCTTAGAACTGTGTCCTAGAAGGACCCTGTCTAAGAGCTAGAGCTGGTCTACATGGAGATACTGGGTTTGTGGTGAGGAAATGATGGAGTCTTTCAGGTGAGTGGAGAGAAGAAAGGAGAGCAACAGAGGGAGCAAGGTACCTGATGGAGGTCAGTGGCTCAATTGCAGAATCACAGCCTGATGGAGGAGAGAAGTAGAGAAGAGGGGTGACAGAGGAGTGACTGAGGAGTGGCAAGGTCACCAGATAAGAGGGCTTGGAGAATCAGACTTTGGAGGAGTGTAGGAATCAGAGGTAGAAGAACCAGGGCCTCACCCTGGGGCCTCACAGTGTAGTCTGGAACTGGAATGCAGATGACAAACAAGTCGGGAGTAGTCACAGAAGCAGGTGAGTGAGGGTGTGGGGTAGAATCACTGCAGGTAGAGGTCAGGGAAAGAACAGGGACCCAGGTAGCGGACAGACCCCTGCAAGTGTGGTGGGTGAACCATGATAGATGGAAAAGGTACTGACTTCCCATTGTAGATGGGAGGGGGTCTAAGACCAGTGTATACCTTTCAGAAATGATTAAAAAAAATAGATGCTTCCTGACTGAGGGTGGCAACTAAGCCCATGAGACACAAGAGAGGCCAAGTCCAGGGGAACATTTGTGGTACTGGGACAGGCTACTGTGGAAGACGTGAGTTACTCTTCCAGGAACTGACAGCCTAAATAAAAGTTAAGAATTCTGTTACCAGACAGCTAGCTGCTCTGGGATCCTCCTCTGACTCTATTACACTCTAGAAGGGGGAGAAAGCCTGTGTGGCCACTGAGACAAGATGGTAAACAGGACCTAGGGGTGACCCATGGAGCAGGTGAGCAGAACTGCTGTACCATTTAGGACCTTGGCCTCTCCTTGGGCCTCTCCATTAAGGAGGCTGAGCAGAGTGCCCTGGCACACTAATCCTAGGGCCAGAATATGAAGGAACTGAAATTCTAGGGTCCCAAAGTCCTAGTTCCTGGGATTTTGAGACTTCCAAGATGTCTGATTCCAGTTTCCAAAACATTTCTACCAAGGATAAAACCAGTGCAAGTGAAAGCTCAGGTTCCAGTATCAAGCTAGGCTCATATCCCTGTTCTACCATGTACCAATTGTGTACACTTATACAAGTTACTAGGAGTATTTTATTTATTGTGGTATCAGAGATGGAACTCAGGAACTCATGCATACTAAGCAAGCACTCTACCACTAGAGCCAACCCCCTCACCTTGAACTCTTGAAAAGAATAATGCTCATTGACTCAGAAGTGTCTTCCACTTGATAAATACTTTAAAATATATTTGGTAGTATTACCATTACTTTAAATTCTAGTATCTCAAGTTATCTAGGGATACTACCTGTACAGTATTACAAGTACCCCTGCTGTCAGGAATGGCCACAGTCAGTGACTTAAGACAACAGATTATTCTTGTAGCTCGTGATTTATGAGCAGAGGATTCAGACAGGGGCTCACTTGGGGCAAAGTTGTTCACTGCTACCAAATGTTTGATTCTCCACTGGGACACTAGCAGCTGAAGACAAGTAGGACCCCACCCTTCATGTGGGCTTTCTATGAAGCTGCTTGGGCTTCCTTCCATCATGGCAGCATCAAGAGCTGAACCCTTTGACACAAAGAGTGCAAAAGAAGTAGACCCAAGTGAGGGAAGGGGTAGGGTGGGAGGAATGGGTGATACTGTTAAAGGGGCCTACATTGATCGAGATGCACTGTATTCAGGAACTGCTTTGTACAACTTTATACAACTGCTTAAAAGATTAAAAGCGGTAGATGCTGCCAATCCCCTGAGGTCAACCCATCCTCACTTCCTTGGTACTAGTCAGGAGAAAACCAGTCAACGAAGGAACAGAGCAGCACCCCCACCCCTTCAGAGCAAACAACCTGGGGCCTTCCCATTAAGGGGAGGCCACCCCCAAGGTTGAGAAATTCCAGGAATGGGTCTGAAGTTGCCAGAATTGGTGTGGGCAGGACTGGGACACCTCCCCCGCCCCCCACAACAGACATGGTAAGAGTGTGTGTGGGGGGAAGAGGGACAGGAGGGAGCAAGGTGCCCAGCCCAGGATGACTCCCCATCCCATAGGTACTTGGAGAAGTACCTGGCGCGCTTCCTGGAATCAGCCGAGCAGCACTTCATGGTGGGCCAGCGCGTGGTGTACTACGTGTTTACTGAGCGACCGGAAGCCGTGCCCCACGTGACACTGGGCACGGACCGTTGGCTGCGTGTGGAACACGTGACGCGGGAGCCGCGCTGGCAGGACGTGTCCATGGCGCGCATGCGCACGCTGCACGAGGCTCTGGGCGGGCGCCTGGGCCGCGAGGCGCACTTCGTGTTCTGCATGGATGTGGACCAGCACTTCAGCAGCGCCTTCGGGCCCGAGACACTGGCCGACCTGGTGGCGCAGCTGCACGCCTGGCACTACCACTGGCCGCGCTGGTTCCTGCCCTACGAGCGCGACACGCGGTCGGAGGCGGCACTGTCGTCGGAGCAGGGCGACTTCTACTACCACGCGGCCGTGTTCGGGGGCAGTGTGGCGGCGCTGCGCGGGCTGACGGCGCACTGCGCGCGGAGCCAGCTGCGCGACCGCGCGCGCGGCCTGGAGGCGCGCTGGCACGACGAGAGCCACCTCAACAAGTTCTTCTGGCTGCACAAACCCGCCAAGGTGCTGTCGCCCGAGTTCTGCTGGGCCCCCGCCATCGGATGGCGGTCTGAGATCCGCCACCCGCGCCTCCTCTGGGCTCCCAAGGAGTACAAGGTTGTGCGGAACTAGCGCGCAGGCCCTGGCCCCGGCCACTAGGGCCTGCGGAGGCGGATGACAGGAGGAAGAGATCCTGAAGCCACTTGAAATCCCTTTCAGAAACCACGTGGTGCTTTGGTTGGCAGAGACAAAGTGGGGGGGCGTGGGGGGGTGGAGGGGCGCTGGATCCCTCCCGGGTGCCCTTCCACACTTTCAGTTGTGAGTACAGGCCACCGTAGCAGGGCCTAGGCCAGGCAGTCCATGGACATTTCACCTCTGACTTTATGGAATTCAGTAGGAGGGATGTTTTAACCCCCACCCCACTTCTTTTTTAAATATAGGGATACTGAGGCATTAAGAAGGAGGACCATCACGGACCTGACCCAGGGATGTAATGAAGTCCTAGCAATAGATACCAGTAGCTGGAGAGCCAGCACTAACCCCTCTGAATGTGAGCCACCAAGGGAAGAACACAACTGGTCAATACTGGGGCTTGAACTCAGGACCTGGGCACTCTCCTTTAACTTTTTTTGTTCAAGGCTAGCACTCGACCACTTGATCTGCAGCTTCACTTCTAGCTTTTGGGTGGTTAATTGGAGATAAGAGTTTCATGGGTGGCTCACACCTGTAATCCTAGCTACTCAAGAGACTGAGATCTGAGGACCATGGTCCAAAGCCAGCCCAGGCAGGAGAGTTCCCTTGAGACTCCTACCTCCAGTTCACCACCAGAAAACCAGAAGTGGTGCTGTGGCTCAGAGTGAGGGAAGTAGAATGCTATCCTTGAGTAGAAAAGCTCAGGGACAGCACCTAGGCCCTGAGTTCATGCCCCACAACCAAAAGTTAAAATGTTAAAAAAAAAAAAAGTTTCATGAACTTTTCTGCCCTAGATGACATTAAACCATGATTCTCAGATCTCAGCTTCAGCTAGAATTGTAGGTGTGAACCACCCATGCCAAGCTCAGGTTTTTGAGTTTCTCTTCCTCTTTACTTTGCAATATTCTCCAACTCTAATAACCCCTGGGCCACTGCAGAGCTGACCACAAGCTAATATGATCTGAATGTAAATCCACTCCTCTTCTAAGCTGTGTGAGATGGAGTTCCTCACCGGGGCTGGTGAAAACCAGCTTCTTTCAGGAGTGCCAGGATGTTCTAGAAATATACCTTCCCCCCCCCACCCTCTGTTTGACCCTTTTCTTGCAAGTTCATATGTACATGGGATTCTCCAAAGAACAATGGTTTGTAGATTGACAGGAGAATGAATGGCACAGGCAGATGTTTCCTGGGCTTTGGGCAGCCATGTGCTACCTATGGATATCTTCCCAAGAAGGGAGAGAGGTCCCAGGAAGCTGCAGGGTTAAACGGGGTGGGAAACTTCTTGGGAATAGTCCCTTCCTATGGAGCACAGAAGCCTAAGGAAGGGATCTGCAAGGTAGGAAAACCTTTCTGCAGGTACTTTCCATGGCCATGACCCCTGTCCTTAGCACCTGCCCAGAGGGACAGGGTGTTCAACAGTCCTTAAGGGAACCTGTGAGAATCCGATTCAACCCCCTGAGCCCCACTGGTACATGCAAAATCTCCTGTCCAGGTGTTCCCTTCTACCATGCTAGCTTACTTGCTGCCCCAGAAATTCCTGCATAGCTTCAGTTGTCTTGGAGTACATCCACATTGGGTAAACTAATGATAGCACTGATGATGGGTGTATTTTGGGGATACTCATGCAGTGTGTACATTTGACTTGTATTAATTCACATCCACCTTTAAACTGGCTGCTGTTATTTATCTCATTTTACATAAGAAGGAATCAGAAGCCAGGCACCCACTAGCTCACACCTGTAATCCTAGCTACTCAGGAGGCTGAGATCTGAGGATCGCGGTTCAAAGCCAGCCCAGGCAGGAAACGCCGTGAAACTCTTATTTCCAATACACCACCAGAAAACCGTAAGTGGCACTGTGGCTCAAGTGGTAGCTTGAGTTGAAGAGCTGAGGAACAGCGCTCAGGCCCAGAGTTCAAGCCCCATGACTGACAAAAGAAAAAGAAGAATCAGGCACAAAGAGGTTAAGTAACTACTCTGATATTATACTGGCAACTTAAAGTCAGAACAAACAGGAAAATAAACTTGACCAAAAGATGTAAACTGAAGTCAGGAACTGAGGTTATCTAGTCTTCATCTGTTTCTGCCTTTTTCTGCCTCTTTTGTTCTCCTGCCTGTGTAAGTCTGGCTCAACACAGCCACCCTTTCCCACAACTAATTGGTAAATCTATAGAGTCTACCAGTTCAAGTGCTCACTGTCTGCTAACTTGCTTCTGATTCACAGAGTGGAGAAATCTAAGGAGACAGCTTTATCTCCTTAGAGATATAGAAATAGTAACTGCTTCTTCAGAGAGAGAGGAAAGGAGGGAGGGAGGGAAGGAAAGGGAAAGGAAATCTCTGACTGATAGCATTTGCCATTTTCATAAGCCAGGATTGCTGTTACCTACCACTGGCTGCATCTACGGAGTCAGAGTCAGGTGTCCATCTCTGGCCAATCAATTGGAACTGGAATAGAGTCATGTGATACAAATATGGTTGCCAGACTCCATTCCTTTCTGGTATAGCAGGTTCCAAAGATCAGCTTCAGAGAAACAGAAAAGGCCTGTGAAGTTGCTAAAGACATGCTGGTTATGTGCTTGTCACTGTTAGAACCAGGTTAAGCAAATAGAGTATTAATTAGACCAAGGAAAAATGAAAATTTTTAACTGGAACAAACAAGTCCCAGGTAACCTGAGAAACATAAGAACAGACCTTAGGAATGGAACAAACTAAGACCTGGCATTTACTAAAATTTGAAAATGAGTAAGAATAGGATCAAACTTGAAAGGCAGGATCTCGCCGGGTGCGGGTGGCTCACGCCTGTAATCCTAGCTACTCAGGAGGCTGAGATCTGAGGATTGCGGTTCAAAGCCAGCCCGGGCAGGAGAGACCGTGAGACTCCTATCTCCAATAAACCACCAGAAAACCGGAAATGGCGCTGTAGCTCAAGTGGTAGAGCGCTCGCCTTGAGCTGAAGAGCTGAAGGACAGCGCCCAGGCCCAGAGTTCAAGCCCCACGACTGACAAAAAAAAAAAAAAAAGGCAGGATCTCCCTGTAGAGAAAAACTCCAGGACAGTCATTAAAAGGAAAAATTCCAAAGATAAACACTTGAAGTAATTGTGAATTAAATACCAGGTTGCTGGAATTCAGTAGATAACAGTGAAACTCAGAAACAGCCAGAAAACCTAGAAGGTGGTTTGATTTTGGAGTGTGATAAGAAATTTTGTATGTGGTTTTTGCTTTGAGGACTTATTACTCTGCTTATAGAGAACGTAATTGCTATTTCACTAACTTGCTTCTTTGATGGGAAGATTTGGGATAAGGACTTTGCCTTGTGACTTACGGCCATGGTTATTGGAATGACTGGAATTATAATTGCCAGTTTGTACCCACTAACTGCTAGCTCTGCTTCTGTAACTTGCTTCTTTGCCAATTGTGAAACTACCACTGGCCACCTGCAAGTGGCACCCCTCCCCCATGGAGCTTGCCTTCAAATACCCTGAGCTATTTGACTTTATTGCTGTTCTTCACTGTCTTGGTATAGTGAAGGGCAGCCGCTGTGGCAATCGACTGAGTGTTGGGGTGTTGAGGAAATCAGGGTACTATAGTCACTTCCATTCCCCCACTGTAATGGTAACACACTGTGATGGTTTGAATAGAAAGTGGCCTCTAGCTGGTGGGTCCAATCATTGAGAGGAGACCAGACCATGAAAACTGATTCCATCCATAAGTTAACCCCCTGATGGGTTCATACTTTGGTGGCATTATTGGGAGTTAGGGTGAAGTGGGGCCTAGTGGAAGAAGTAGGTCATGGGGGATGTGCTGTTTGAAGGGGCAACTTGACCTCAGCTCTTCCCGCTCTTTGTTGCCCAAATGTGGTGAGTTGAGCAACTTTGTTCCTCTATAACCTTCCCTCTATGTTCTGCCTCACCACAGGGCTAGAAGCAATGGAGCCAACCAACCATTGGACCATAACCTCTAAAAGTGTGAGCCCCAAATGAATCTTTTCTTCTTTAAGCTGTCTCTTTTTGGTATTTGTCATAGAGGTGAAAGTCTAGCACAGAAAATTGGTACCAGAAGTAAGGTTGTGACTGTGACCACTGATCATGTAGTTCCAAAACCTTTGGAATTAAGTTTGTGGCTGGAATTTGGGAAAGGTATGGAGGACTTTGATTGGGTACATCTATGTATATATGGAAATAAAGACAGTGAAAACTTCCTTTTTACTACTAATATATGCTAACAAAAATGAGGAAAAATAATAAACCAAATGTTTCACACTCTGATTAGGAAATGTGCCCTGAGAGCATCTGAAGAATCAGCATTACAGGCTTAAAGGTGTGAAGGTACATATTTCCTTAAAAGATTGCTTTAAGAAGAAAGCTACAAGCTGGACACTGGTGGCTCACGCCTATAATCCTAGCTACTTAGGAGACTGAGATCTGAGGATCGAGATTCAAAGCTGGCCTGGGCAATAAAATCGGTGTGACTTATCTCCAGTAAACCACTCAGAAAAAGCTTAAAGTGCCCCATGGCTCAAGTGGTAGAGTGCTAGCCTTGAGCACAGAGAGACTCAGGGACAGAGCCCAAGCCCTGAGAACAAGTCCCAGGAGAAGGAGGGGTGAGGGGAAGGGGAGGGAGAAAGGGAGAGGGCGGAGAGAACTACAGGGTACTCTGCTCACAGAGATCTAGGAAAGTTCAGCCATCCACTCACTCAGAGGCCACTGTAGCCCTGTTCAAGGAGGCTTGGCAACTGCTCCAGCTGGGACAGACCTTATTATTACCCACATGATGCTAGTTTTGAAGGTATTCAGAGCACACGCGTCATGGGACTATGGAGGCTCCCACCCAGATTTCAAAGCAATGTCTGGGAGACAGTCCCCTGGTATAGCACTGGGAGAGGCTGTGATAGTGAAGCTGCAGGCAAGATGTAGTAGAGACCCTAGAAAGCTAGGAGATGCCAAGAACCATGCCACTTCTACCAAGGAAAGCTGTGTAGGGCGTAAAACCAATCCAAGAGAGAAGACATGTGGCTTGCAGGGTAAGGTCACAGATGAAGTGCTGCTCAAGCGCTTCAGACCTTCCTGGGAGTCAGAACGTGCAGCAGGTGCTATGGGTACAGGACTTAATGTGTGCCATCCTGAGGTTTAGTCTAGCTTTGATGTGATCCTTTCTCGCTGTTTAGTCTCCTGTCCTCCCCCCACCCCCATTGAGACTCTGAGCATGAACATTTGAATAACATTGGAACCACTGAGGCTTTGGGGACTCATAAGAGCTAAATTTGAATGCATTTTCCATCTTTAGATAGACTGGAGCCAGAGTGGAATGAGGGCCAGTGTGGTTTGAACATGAAATGTTACCTACTGGCTTGTGTTGAAGGTTAGTTCCCCAGTTGGTGGTTGTTTGGGAGCTGGTGGAAATGTAACAATGTTGAGCCTAGCTGGACAAAGTAGGTCACTGGAGGTGGGCCTTTGAAGGGCATACCCTGTCTTCTTATCTGTCAGGAGGTAAGCAGCCTCCACCATATACTCACCACCTTGACATCCAGGCTCACCTCAGGCCCAGGTGTGACAAGACCAAGGGACCATGGATTGAACCTTCCAAAATTGTGAACCCAAACCATGATTTAAATAGTTTCTTTTAAACAATTCCTCTCAAGTATTGTTACAACAAAAAAGTCTGACATGTATCTCTGGTTACATGAGGGAGGCATGCTTCAGATGAGGGCTTTGCTCTACTGTTCTAGTATGCAGAACTAGGAAGACCCCATGAGGCTTTTGCTGAAGGACTAGATGGCTGCTGGAAACCTCGGAGCTGAGGCCAGAGATAACCCCACAGGTGTCTGAAATGCTGACTCACAACAGAGCCAAATGGAGAGATAAGAGTCACAGCTTTTGACTCCTCTCAAAAGGAGCTCCACCACTGTCCCATTGCATAACTCAATAAACTCTCATTAAATTAGACTTCCCTATCACTTTCAGGGAAGCTTTGACACACAAATACTTTGAGGGATCGAAGTCCCCAGCGATAAACTGCACAGTGAGTTGTGGCTGGGCTAGTTCCGTCCTCCACATCGTGTTTACACAGGCCCATGCCCTGGATAAACTGGGGAGGGAGGAAGAACTAACTCCTGCATTACCTCCTTGAACAACTGGTACATTGACACCGCCCAACACACACAGAGTACAATTTCTTGAGCCCCATCTTCTACACTAGAAGAGCTTCCACAAATCAAGTACTACCAACAGCCCCCTAGAGGATGGGGTGCTCCTGAGGAAAGGGGAAGTGAGACTCACTGGTGGACTCAGCACAACTGCAAAGTCTTCGGGAGATGAAGACCTGGTAAGTGCATGGTCCTGAGCAAGCAGTCTTAGCTTGCTACCTCCTTCCACAGGGCCTTGAGGCATTCTGCAAAGGACTTGGCCCACAGCAAGCCACCATCTCTTTTTCCTTCTCAAGGGAAAGGTGCCCCACCCCACTCTTGCCACACAGCACACCACACACCACCACCGCCACCCAGGTGCAGGTACAGTTTATTCTTCACAACAGAGAATACAAAGAGCAGAGGGCTGGAATCCTTGTTTCTTGTCCCCTAGTCTTCTTCCCCCACATTTGAGTTTTGTCTGGCTCCCCACTCCCATTTTTAAATAGAATGCAAACATCTCTCCTGAAGTGTCTGAGGGGCACCTGGCCTTGCCTCCCTGCCACCAAGATGCAAACCGAGTAGCCAGCAAATGGTTTTCTCTTTTTTAATAAGGTATCTAGTTCTAAATACGGTGGCCTGGAGGTCCCATAGAAAAAAAGCAAAGGGGTGTTAACAGTATTATAACAGCATATTTACAGGGTAGTAACATGCGGACAAAAAGCTACAATACTGACTATCAGACGACGTAAGTCAAACAAAGGGACAGGGGTGGGGGGGCAGAGGAGAGACCCCCTCGGAAAAGAAACCCCAGGAAGCGTTAAACTGGTGAATCAATGGCGAGTTAAGGCTTAAAAAGTGTATAAAAATAACACGGTTAATATTCAAAACGGAACTCCAGATACAGAATATATAGATGAGTTTCTGTCTAGCTTTCTTTTTTTTTTTTCCCGGGGGGATATGGAGGGGCTTCTCCGGGCTCTGTACATGGTTCCTATATACACGGACACGCATGGCTTTCAGATTGGGGTGTGTCTGTGGGGGGTGCGGGGCAGGGTCTGCTCCTGGGCTGGAACCCTCTCCAAAGACCCCTTCCCTGCTGAGGGGCTTGGGCCTGGGCTGGGATCCCCCTCCCACACCCCCTTCCCTGGGCCCTGTCCCCATCTGGAGGAAATTCTGGAAGGGGGTCAAGTCCCAAGCTCCAGTTCCTCCCCATGCCCCTGCCCACAGTCTGGGGTGGCGGGAGAGGTAGCCGATTGGTTTCCTGGCCAGCACCGAGGTAGACTGGGGTGATCTTCAGGGCAGCAGGGGAGGGCCAGGTCTTACAGGCCACTACCCCATTTCCCTGGGCCCGCCACCTGCCCATCACTGCACCCTTTGGTCCTGCAGATCTCCTGGCCCCTCTCCTCTCCTCTCTCCACCTCCTGCAGCCTGGGCAGCCCTGGCAGCAGCCATATCTTCTGCTCCGTGAAGCCCAGGCATAGCTTCGGAAGATTCAAACTGGGGACCCAGGGCTGAAGGGCTCACTCCAGCCGCCTCCTGCCCCCTCCCACCTGGGTGGTCCCCTTTAAAGTCCAGAACCCCAGGCCTGAGCCTCTTCTCTAGGCCCGAGGCCATGGCCAGAGAAGGTTCCACGCTGCCCTCTGGTTCTCTGCATCCGTCTGTCCGATTCATTTAATTTCTAGGTCTTAGCAGCACCAACGTCCTGGCCAATAAATATCTTTTTTTTGTTATTAAAAAAAAAACCTTAAAAAAAAAACAGTGAAGCAAGTGAAGGGTGGGGAAACAAAAAGAAACCAACAGACAGGTTCAAAGTGCTCTGAGATCCTCTTTGGATGCCACCAAAACAGTCCAGAGTCTTGCAGTTGGCCTGGCTGCCCGGGAGCTGGACCACGCAGGAATTCTGCAGACCAAGCCTTCGGCGGGTTGGGAAGGTCGCAAGAGAGCTGGGCAGTTCCTAGTGGGCCCCTGTGGAAGTCAGGGCCTGGTGCTGCCTGGGTCTGTGTCTGCCAGTGGGCCGGGCAGTGCCGGGCTGGGCGGTGCCAACAGTGGCTCAGATGAGGGAGATTCGCACCGGGATACCGGGGGACTCCGTCCTCTGGGGTGAATGATGGCTCACCAAGTGCTCCACCACCGTGTGTTTGGACATGTGCTTCATCAGGTAGGTCTCCTGAGGGGGGGGGGGGGGGTGAGACACAGAGCCTGTCATCATTGTGAACTTCAGTTCCCAGAGCGGCCCCTAGAGGGCATCTTTACTGGTAGGCCAGCTGGTGGTGGCAAGCCCAGCACTCCAGCCAGGGTGAGTGCTGGTGGCTTTCTTGAAGCCTGAGCATGCAGAGTGCTGGCTGGGGAATTAACGGGCACCAAGTTTCCCTCAGCAGGCAGGGCAGCCCTTTGGCCAAGTGCTCTGGGAGTTGAGGTATACTGGCTGACTTGTCTGCCTGCTGGGAGAGCAGAGCTCCCTATACCTGGCTCAAGTTCCCAGTGAGGGTAAGGCTTGAGCACTGTCCCTGCATACCTCTGCTCAAGGCAGGCACTCTACCACTTGAGCCACAGCGCCACTTCATTTTTTTTGGTGGTTAATTGGAGATAAGAGTCTCATGGACTTTCCTGCCTGGGCTGGCTTTGAACCGCGATCCTCAGGTCTCAGCCTCCTGAGTAGCTAGGATTACAGGTGTGAGCCACCAGCGCCCATTTAGTTCTGCCACTTCTTAGTAGTAGGACCTTCCTCAGTCATCTCAACTCCCTCAACCTGTTTCCTTCTGTTACTAGGGATGGGGAGGGGTTGCTATGGTGATGTGGATAAAGCCCTGAGCATGCCGTGAGGGCTGAGGAGACCTCTCCTTCACCAGTCCCTATATTTTATCCCAGGTGGTGGAGGAAATTCGGGCCTTTGCCCGCCCTCCCTTGGTCCAGTCCCCTAAGGCAGCACTCTTAGTGGGCAAGGAGGTGACTCCTGCTAAGCTGCCCTCCACCGGCCTTGCCCAGGAACGAAGGGGTGCTCAGGGTCTCTGGAGGCCATTCCTGAGCCTCATACTTGATATGCTCCCAGTTGGCGGAGGCAGCCCTCACATGTGGCAGAGTGCTATATATGATGCCAGCAGTACTTAGCAGCAGTGTCCCAGCATATGATAAAGACGCATGGTGCCAGGCACCAGTGGCTCACAGCTGTAATGCTAGCTGTTCAGGAAGCTGAGACCTCAGGATCTTGGTTTGAAGCCAGCTCAGGCAGCAAAGTCTGTGAGACTCTTATCTCCAATTAACTACCAACAAAAGCTAGAAGTGAAGCCGTGTCTCAAGTAATAGAGTACCAGCCTTGAGCAAAAAAGGTTAGGGACAGCACCCAGTCCCTGGGAGTTCAAGCCCCAGTACCAACACACACACATAAAAGAAAGTATAGATCTTGATAAAGAAATGATACTGTAACAAAATATGGCATTCAGAAGTAGCACTGTGGCTCAAGTGGTAGAACGTTCATTGAGCTGAAGAGCTCAAGAGTTCAAGAGCCCAGAGTTCAAGCCCCATGACCAACAAAAAACAAAAACAAGGGGCTAGGAAGGTGGCTCAGTGGTAGAGCGCTTGCCTTGCATGCCTGAGGCCCTGGGTTTGATTCTCCAGCACCACATAAGCAAAAAGCCGGAAATGGTGCTATGGCTCAAGTGGTAGAGTGCTAGCCTTGAGCTGAAGAGCTGAGGGACAGTGCCCAGGCCCACGACCGGACCCCCCCAAAAAAAAACAAAAAAAACAAAATATAGCATTCAAGAGACAAATGACAATATCTGCGCTGATTGGTCATTTGATGGTAATAGACTCTGGTTAAATATTTTAATTAAATTATTAATAATTATTTTAAAATAATTAATAATTATAAAGATATTGTCTATATGTTTTTTAAAAAGAAAGAAAAGAAAAACAAAGAGCCAGGGGCTTGTGGCTCATGCCTGTAGTTCTAGCTACTCAGGAGGCTGAGTTCTGAGGATCATGGTTTAAAGCCAGCCTGGGCAGGAAAGTCCGTGAGACTCTGATCTCCAATTAACCACCAGAAAACCGTAAGTAGCACTGTGGCTCAAAGTGGTAGACCACTAGCCTTGAGCAGAAGAGCACAGGGACAGTGCCCAAGCCCCATGACCACCAAAAAAAAAAAAAGAAAGAAAGAAAAGCAAAGAGTTC
This sequence comes from Dipodomys ordii, assembly GCF_000151885.1. NCBI lineage: Eukaryota > Metazoa > Chordata > Mammalia > Rodentia > Heteromyidae > Dipodomys > Dipodomys ordii. The sequence goes on from NW_012267267.1 coordinate 1,380,261, forward strand.
ATTAAAGACAAAGTTTTTACAAATGAAATATTGCTAAGTCTGGGTTTTACTTCAAACAATAGACATCCAGACAGGAAGGGCTGGTTGATGGTGAACTGGCGTACAGGGCTGAGGCAGGACCAAGTAGGGATTTCCCACCCCCTTAGGGGCTTTCCCCACAACTTGGGGCTCTCGCCTTGCAGGTGTGTCTTCTGTCTCTCCTGCCCCTCAAACTCTAGGGAAGGGTGTGACACACTTAGCACTATAGAAATGACAGTCCTGGCTAGCGTGTGTCAACATGGTGGGTGCCCCTGCTATGACCCACACTCCTCTCCTGCTAGCAAGAAACCTTTCAACACTCTCCTGACATCACCTCCCCCGGCTTCCTTTTCCACCTGGAAACACACCCAGCCTCCCTAACAGGGCCCCTGGGCTCACACATCTAATTTGCTCTCGGTTCCTGCTACATACCGTGTTGGTTTGTTCCACCTCATTCACTGCTCTTGCATGACAGATCCCTGTCCCTCTTTCTCCTCAACCTGCCCTGCTCTGGTTGGAGTCTAGAACGGTTTTCAGAGACATGTGCTGAAAGCTAGGCCCCTCTATGCCATGCCATGGAACCTTCAGAGGCCCTGTTGAGTGAAGTTGGGCCACTAAGGGGTAAATAAGCCTTTGAAGGAGACACTGAGACCCCCAGCTTCTGCTTCCTTTCTTTGTTTCTAGACACCATGAGGTGAGCAGCTCGCTCTACCTCCTGTACCCAGCTACCATGTACTCCTCACCACCAGTCCCAAAGCAACAGGGTCAATGGAAAAAAAAAAATTTCTAAAATGGTCAGCCAAAATAAACCTTTCCTCTTTTTTTTTAAAACTGTCTTTTTTAGTACTGGGGATCGAACCCAGGATGTTGCACTTGCTAGGCAAGCGCTTTGCCACTGAGCTACATCCCAGCCCCTTTTCCTCTTTTTAAGTTGATTATCCCAAGTATTTTCTCATAGTAAAAGAAAGTTGACTACCACATGTCTCTTTCTTGGGTGGTCTTATCTAGACGCTCCCCAATTCCACTTTGTCTTTCCTGTTGTTTCTAAAAACATTTTTTCCCCATTAGAGCGTGACGTTCAGAGTTTTGCTGCCTCAGGGATATCTGGAAATATTTAGAGACATTCTGGTTGTCACAGGATGGGGAGAAGGATGCTGCTTGGCACCTAGTGGCTAAAGGCGGTGGATGGTACTTATCATCCTAACACAAGATGGCACCCTATGACAAAAAGGAGTAAGTCGCTGCACAGCCACGGCCTAGCCAGCACCTCTGCCCCACCCATCATGTGCATTAATCAATGTGACCCGTGAGAAAACTGAAATACAGGAGGATCTGCTGGTTATATGAGGACCTATTAACCAGAATATTCCAAGAAACCAGAGGCATACACACAGATAACTCACCTGTGTGCACAAATGCCCTCATTTTGAAATTTTTCCTACCTGGGGACAAGGGCTGGAGTATGATCTATCATCCCTGGTGCAGTTCCAACCTTCCCTTAGAGGAGGGGGGGTGTCTCTGGGCCATGTCACGGTGCCCCCTTGTGGCCACAATGGAAACTACAGCTTCCCTACAGCAGGAAGACCCTCCTCTCTGTTGCTTGCAGTCTCCTACTGCTTTGAGGACTCCAGGGCCTCAGGAGTCCAGGCTAAGGTGAGCAGGAGTTTGGGAACTTGGCTTGGGCCAGCCAAACAGGGAAGCGGTGAGCAGAAGCCTTGGCTCTGCCACCCCTGTGATCAAGGGGAATCATTTCCCTCTCAGGGCCTCAGTTTCTCTCTTAGAAAGCAGGGAGTCAGGGGATCTGGCTGCATACTCACCGAGGTGTACGCCCGCCCACACATGCTGCAGCAGTAGGCCTTGGCGTGCTTGATGGCATGGGCTGAGAGGTGGATCTGCAGGGAAGCTGAGTCTGAGTAGGCCCGGTAGCAGTTGGGACACTTGTAGGGCTTGTCCTTGTTGTGCTGGCGCTGGTGAGACTGTGGAGGGCACAGCGGGGGGCTGTGAGGCGCGGGGCTCCCTCAGCCACACCCCTTTCTTGTGCTCCCAGGTGTGGGGGGCAGGGAGGCAGGCAGGTACTCACCTGGAGGTTGGAGAGCTGAGTGAAAGCCTTTTCGCAGCCAGGATGTGGGCACTTGTAGGGTCTGTCTCCTGTGTGGATTCTGCAATGGCAGCCCAGTGAGGAGGTTCCTGACACACACCCCTCCAAGTGCTCCAAGCCCCAGGCCCTTGGTGCCCCAATTCTTCCCATCCCCATTCTACCCAGAGCCCCCAGCAGGCTGAGAGTGAGCTCCAAGCAAGAGCTCCTCAAAGGCCACTCCCTCCTTCTCTGCCTTCCTCTGCCAATTTGAACAGAGCCTTCCTTCTCCTCACCATTGCACCCAACTCCCACCAGGGCCCACTCAAACACCCATGCCTAGGCCTGACCACAGGGCTTGCAGGAGTGTACTCTGTCCCCCCTTCTAAAACCCCACCAGGCAGGCCCCTCATCTCCTCCCACAGGAGATGGCTCCCCTGACCTGGCTGACTCCTATTTCCCATCTCTCGGTGTCAGGCCCTGTGCATGATGGGAATGTGATTATCCCAGGGACTTAGAGATGGTAGGACAGTGTGCTCCTCAGGCTCATCCCCTCTGTGTTCTTGATGGGAGCAACCCTTGTGCCCCCACTCCTGGGTTCTCATCCTGGATCCACAATATGTGAGTGGCTCTGGGCAAATCAACAAGCCTCAATTTCCTCATCTGAAAAAATGGGTATCTTACCCGAATTGTGAAGACTGCACTGGAAAATACACCTAAGGGGCTAAACCTGGTGTTCACATAGTCAGCATCAGCATCAATAAACATTTACCAGTGTTGTTCATTCTGTCAGCATTTATTCCATCAGGTACCTCTGTGCTAGGCACTGTGCTAAGTACTTGGAATTCATCAGTGAGCAAAACAGACAAAAACTACTGCCTGATAAAATAAACCATCGGCATGAAGTAAGAAAGGAAGCCACAAGTAGAAGGCAGAAGTGTGGGAAGGGAGACCGTGAGTGCCAGGAGTATGATGGCAGACCTCATGGAGAAGGTGACATAGTAGCAACAACCGAAAGGCAGATGACAGTTTGTGCTTGTCTAGTAGCTCAGGATGGACTGATGAAGTCTCTGTGGCATACTTAGACCTTTGGGGCTAGTCCCCAACCTGTCCCGAGTCACCAGTCCTGGCAAATCTGGAGTATGGAGTGGTCAACAAAATGCCAGCTGGGCCTGAATCATTTGCCTAGGATGCTGATGAGCATCCAGAATTGACCAATCATGTCCTCTTTTCTACCTATACCCAGCATCTCACCTAGACCAGGTTTACTCTATCCACCAACTAATAATAATTCACTCAAGAAACTAAGGCTCCTCAGCTAGGCTCAATGCTTTATACAGGGACCCTGGGATTCCAGCTGTGATAAACATGGACAGTCAGATTCCTCAGTGTGTTGTCCTAGGCCTTCATCAGACGTGCTGGTCTCACTTCCTTGCTCTTGAGCACCCCACCTGGCCTGTCAGACAGCGATTTCTGTCTGCAACCACATCTAGGGATTCTCCCCCACAGTCTGCTTTGACTGCACCCTACTCCTCTGCCTGCCGCCTGACACCAGCTCATCCTTCCTGGTCATCAAAGATCAAGGGCTGAAGAGCTTCCTCTGTGCTAACTGGCCCCTCTCACATCCCCAGGCCCCCAAGGCATCCCAAGCCCTCTTCACAGTGCCGCTCCCAGAGCCCATCCGGCCCACCGTTCTTAGTCTTCTCTTCTAGACGACTCTACACCCAAGGCAGGGGCAGGGGCAAGCCCCAGGACTGGTCCACAATGTACTGATGCCTTCCACCTGAAGCCAAGCTAGTCCCCACATCCCCTATCTACCTGCATGCATCTGGGGCTCACGTGTATGGGACATCCTCCCAGGGCCCTGCTTGAAGTCTACAATGAAGAGCCTGAAGGTGCCATGACCCAGCTCCTGCTGATGCCAGCTTCCCTTCCATTTCAGCCCATTCTTGCCCTCTCCAGAATGTGGGGGTCATATAGTTGGAAGCAGGCAGCAGGAGGACTGAGGGTCCACAGAACACATGCTTTTGTCTGAAACCCTGTGACACCCTCCCAGAGGCTTCCTCTGCCTGGAGCCCAGCCTTCCTGGCCTCCCATCAGCAAATCTGGCATCCTGAGCCCTCCTCCCCTCTAGCCCTTTCTCTAGGCTGTTGCCCCACCACCAGACACACTGAATACCTGGCTGAGCCAGCCATTCTCAGTACAAAATCCCCTTCCCTAGACAGCCCTCCCTGATCCTGCCAGGCCGGGTCAGACCCCTGCAGACTCTACCCTTCCCGCATTGTGCCCAGCAGGCTCACTAATGGTACTTATTCTGTTAGTCTCTGGTCACTGTTGACTTCACTGCCTCCATGAGAGCAAGATGTCCTTTGATCTCATTCAAGACTATTTCCCAGGTCCTGGCTCAGGCTTAGCCCAGTCAGGCCTCATAAATAACTTCAGACTACATGAAGGAAAGTGAGTTTGCCCCAGTCACTGATGACAGAAATAAGCTCTACATAACCAGAAGTTGCTAAGACGGTATTTCATGAACATTTGTGGACTGAGTGGTTGGCTAACAGTTCTTTTGTTTTGGTTTTTTTTTGGTCGGTAGTAAGGCTTGAACTCTGGGCCTGGGTGCTGTCCCTCAGCTCTTCAGCTCAAGGTGAGCGCCCTACCACTTGAGCTACAGCGCCACTTCCGGTTTTCTGGTGGTTTATTTGAGATAGGAGTCTCACAGTCTTTCCTGCCTGGGCTGGCTTTGAACCGTGATCCTCAGATCTCAGCCTCCTGAGTAGCTAGGATTACAGGCGTGAGCCACCAGTGCCCAGCTTGGCTGACAGTTCTGTAAAGATCTCACCTTCCTGGGGACCATCTTGTCTACAGAACTGGCCCTCCAGCCTCCTCTCATCCACCTGGCCTCCACTAAAGGTTCTCTGACTCAGTGTCCCCCTGACTTCAGCCACAGCAGCAGCTCAGGGGTGGGCCTCTGCTAGGCAACCACTACTGTCACTCAGAAGAGCCCCAACCCCCTTTCCATTCCGCTCCTGGTTTCTAAAGGTTACTCCTGGGTCAGCACTTGTCCAGCCAGGCATCTTGCTGTCCTGGCCCAAGCTCGTCTCTTGAGCCTTTGCTCATGCTGTTCCCACTGCCAGAAGTGCCTCCTCCTTCTGACTCTCTGCTTCATCCTTCTCTACTCATGGGCTGTACACTTCCATCCTCCCCTCGCTGTGGGATCCCTCTGGGTCAGGACTTGGCTGGCTCAGAAAGGGCTTCAAGGAGTCCTTGGATGAATGAAGGGGCAGGCTGCTTGTCCCCAGTGGCCACAACTGCTCTCCTCTTTAGTCTTTGAACTTCAAATGGGACTTGTGCTTTCAGTTCTCCCACCAGAATCTGCTTCCCACTACAGGACCATCCAGCCCTGACTCCATTCAGCCCTGGCTCCCACATCTGTGGTGACAGGAAGCTCTCCCAGGTCCAAGGTGGTCCTTGTGCTCTTCCAGCACAGGGAAGCTGAACAGAAACTGGTGTCCCTGGACTGCTCTTTGCATATGGCCCAAGCTTGCCCCCATCCTGGGAGCCCCAAAGACTCTCTCTACATTCTTGTCTAGCACCTCCACCCCACTGAGCTTCTCCAACCACATACATTCCCACCCACCTCCTGACTGCAGCTCCTGTGTACTGTCCTTGGATCCTGATTCTGTCACCTCCTAGTTGGTAACCTTGGCTAAGTAACCTTGCCTTTCTCATCTCTAAAATGGGGATAATAATCAAGCCTGTAAGAAGTGTAAGGATTAAATGACTTTACCTCAGGGCATTCATAAAGTATTTTCCAGTTAGTTTGTAATATCTTAACTTATATTTAAGATAAGATTATTTCTGCATAATTAACAAAGAGAGGATGTATTCAGTGTTTAAATGAAATGATGGACTCATTAAATCCAATAACTGTTACATTCATATTATTACATGTATGACAATAACTGTTATAGTAGTACCCTTTTATTTCTCGAGTGTTCACACACTACTGAATGCCCTCAGCTACCTTGTGCTCTGTAACAAAAACAATGCAGATTTAGTGACAATTCCTGAGGTGATTCTTCCCTAAGTTATCTCTCAATTTCAATATTTCTTAGGAAGAAACACAAACTCATGCTGTGTATGGGCTTACAGATGCCCTGTACATTCAAGCACCTTTGGGATAATCAGGCTCAGAAGAGCTTTTTAAGAAGGATTGACTGCCATCATTTTTATCGCCATTACTGTCATCAGACTTGAAGAGAAGTCTGCAGCATTCCCTACTGTTGTCATTATACACACACACAGACACACACACACACACAGACACACACACACACACACACACACACACACACACACACACACATCATAAAGAGCCAGCAAAAGAAAACCAAAGCACCCCAAATAAACAAACCAACAAATGTAGCATCACCCAGTCTGGCACTCAGTTCCACAAATAGATTTTTAAAAAAACCTACCTCTGAGTCCTTTCTTATAATTTACTGTCTCCTGAAGCAACTTCATACCTGGCATCCTGAATCATGGAATCTGTAGAAATGGGACCACTGTATGCATGTGCTGACTGTGTGAGACAATTGCCACTTTCCCACATGAGCGGCAACAGAAAATGTTTTTATTTTTCTCTCTAAATCATGTGGTGTTTTCTAGACTTGGCAGACCCCTACTTTTCCTCCACACATGCTTCCTTTCATGACTGAGATTCTCCCAAGATGTACTGGGTTTTCCCAAGATGCACTGCGTTCCCCCTTGCCACTCAACAGTGTTCACAGGCACTCAGCTACCGTCTCTAAGCTGTGGACCTGGCTCACTCTCTCTTCAGCTCTTGATCAGGACTGTTTCTGCCTTGGACATGGCCATTTTTGCATCCCCCTCATTAATGGTAGTACCACTGGAAGGATGGATTTGATTAATTATAGAATCTAATTGTCCCTTGTCTGGTTCTCTGCCACGGAGCAGAAAACCAGAACTAGTCTCTATCAAACATCAGAGGAGAGTAACCCAGAATTGTGTTGCTTTCTTAGGCTTGGATTTTTGTTTGCTTTGTGTGTGTGTCCAAATGATTCCGGGTCTAGGGGGCATTTGGGGCACCCATGTCCTTGCCACTGAGTTAGGACACATTGCCCTAATTATATGTGTCAGAGCCTCAGGAATCATAAATTCTCTTCCAGATGTTGATAGAAGCCTCTTATATTGTTTGTTTTGCTTCCTGCCATTACATAAAAGAGGGGAGGGAGGAGAAAGAGGGAGGGAAAGAAAGAGAGAGAAGGGGAGAAGGGAGAGAAGGGGAGAAGAGAGAGAAGGGGAGAAAGGGGGAAAGGGAGAGAAGTAGAAAGTGGGAGAAGGAAAAAGGGAGGGAGAGGGAAAGGGAGAGGGAGAAGGAGAAGAAGAGGGAACCCTAGGGAGAAAGGGAGAGGAGAGAGGAGAGAGGGGAGAAGGGGAGAAGGGGTGGAGAAGGGGGAAGGAGAGAGGAGGGAGGGAGAGAGAGAGAGAGAGAGAGAGAGAGAGAGAGAGAGAGAGCGCATGCATGAACTTATGCCCTGAGGAATGGAGAAGAAATCTCTGGGTCTAGGAACATTCTGGCAGAATACTTTCCTTCAGGAGATTACAGATTTTTTTTAATGATATTTTTAAAGTCTACTACTGAAAAACACCAAGAGAATCCTTAATCATTATGATTACTTGGCATTGTGTCTATTTCCAACCAGATTAATTCTCCTGTCTTGCCTTTCTGCCAGCTGTGTGCAGTGCCTTTCTCAAATCCAACCCTAGATAGAACAAGGCAATTACCAAGGTGTCTTTTATAGGCAAGCGCTCACAAACTTCCCAGATGCTCAGTGGACCACACCCAAGATAGGAGCCCTTGCTTCAGAAAATGAGGGATGCTCAGGGTAGTTGGGCTGTTTTCTTATCTCCCTAACTTCAATTATACCAACGTTAAAGTAACCACTGCCCTGTGAAGCTTGTATTTTAAAAAGGTGACAAATTGAGCCAGGTAGCTCACACCTGTAATTTTAACTATTCAGGAGGCTAGGAGCTGAGGATCACACCAGTTTGGAGCTAGCCTAGGCAGAAAAATCCCCGAGACCTTTATCTCTAATTAACCATCAAAAGGCCAGAAGTGGAGCTGTGGCTCAAGTGGTAGAGTGCCAGCCTTGAGGAAAAAAGCTAAAGGACAGCGCCCAGGTCCTGAATTCAAGCCCCAGTACTGGTACACACACAAAATATGACAAACTGCTTAGACTCTGGTGGCTCACACGTGTAATCCTAGCTACTCAGGAAATCTGAGGATTGTGGTTCAAAACCAACCTCAAAGCAAAAACAGTCATAAAACTCTTATCTCTACTAAACTAAAAGGACAAAAGTAGAGTTGCTGTTCAAGCCTTGAACAAAAGAAGCTCAGGGATAGACCCAGGCCCTGAACTCAAGCCCAAGGACCAGTGCGCACACATGCATGCGCACGCGCATGCACACATGCACACGCACACGCACACACACACACACACATACAGAGCACAAATCAAAAAAGAACAGTTTAGTCTCCAAGGATTAATTCTATACACATATAAGTGTGTGTTTAAATATATGTATCTCACAGAAGCCTATTTTGTGCATTTTGAAGATAAACACAAAAATACTATTTTAATGTACAGACTCTAAAATATAAGTATCTGGAAAACCCTCTTTAAAAATATTGTCTCCAGGGCTGGGAATGTGGCTTAGTAGTAGAGTGCTTGCCTAGCATGTATGAAGCCCTGGGTTCCATTCCTCAGTACCACATAAACAGAAAAAGCCAGAAGTGGTCCTGTGGCTCAAGTGGTAGAGTGCTAGCCTTGGCTCATGCCTGTAATCCTAGCTACTTAGGAGGCTAAGATCTGAGCATTGCACTTCAAAGCTAGGAGGGCCAGGAAAGTTCTTGAGGCTCAAGTAGTAGAGTATTAGGTTGAGCACAAAAGCTCAGGGACAGCACCTGAATTCAACCAGGACCAGGACAGAGAATATAAATACAGTCTCCAGTTGAGATACAGCTACACAAGGCCTTGGGTTCAATCCTCAGCAATGCAAAAAAAACCAACAAAATGTATCTCTAGATTGAAATTGCCCTGATCAATTATCTATTAGTTTTATGGGATAAATTAAAGGACTGCAGACCAGCTAATACCCTAGCTGCCTATAATATGATATGCCTGTATCCTGAGAGATTGATCATGTACTAAACCTGGATAGTGGGCTCTTTTCCCCTCTATTCTGATGCTGTTGATGATTACAATAAATTGGCCACAGTCATTCAGCTTTATTTACCAGTCTCTCTCCGGACCTCACATTTGCCTTAGGGCCTTTACTTTGATCTGGAGGTAAAACAGTAAGCCTTCAGAAAGGACAAGACAAGGACAGCCTCAGAGAGGGCTGGGCACTACAGGAGACTAATGGGCTCAAGCTTAGAAACTGACATCACAGCCCAGCTAGACCAGACACCAGTAGAGGCCATGGCAAGATTGCAGAAGCAGACAACTAAGTGAAGGCTGGCTCCATGGGCCAGAGCAGCAGGAATTATCACCCAGGACTGGACGAAAGTTTCTTCACTATAGCTGCTGTTTCATTTTCCAAAGGGCATTTGAGAAACCCTTTTATCATTTGGTCTGTCTCTAATCCTCAGTTTATAGGAGGTTATAGTTAACAAAAAGAAAAAAATATATATTCCCTCAACAGCATCATATTCCAAAGAGCCCTTCAAAATTCATAGGAGGGTGGGGGAAAGGAGCTATGAATATTTAACATATGCTGGGTGTTGATGGCTCATGCCTATAATCCTAGATACTCCAACTCCAGAGGGTGAGATCTAAAGATTATGGTCCAAAGCCAGCCCAGATGGGAAAGTACATGAGACTCCTTTCTCCAACTGATCACCAAAAAGCTTGAAGTGGAGGTGTGGCTTAAGTGGCAAAGCACTAACCTTGAGCAAAAAGCACAAATATACATTAATAAATTATTAAAGAAATTTAAAAATAAACTACATATATGGGCTTATCTAAAAATAACAGAATAATTACTAAATAAAAACATACACAGTACCTTCCATGAGGCCCTTTGCATATCCATTAGTTTTATAAACAGACTCAATAAGAATCTGCCCTTCCTAATAGGATATAATTGGGCAAATCAAATTTGCAACCATGACTGTGCCAGAAATGACACATTTAAAGACAAATTTTATTCAATTAAGCACAACAAGCCTGATAAGATGGTACTTCATACGTGAGAACGAGGCCCCCCAGACCTCCAGCCAACAATGGGACCTGTTCCAGGCTTGTGGAATTGCAGCCTTGAAGGTGATTTTTAAAAAATCAATTTTTGCTTTTCTGGGAGTATTGACAAACCAGAGGATTTTTTTTTTCTTTTTGCTTATGTGGTGCTGAGGAATCGAACCCAGGGCCTCACGCATGCAAGGCAAGCGCTTTACCACTGAGTCACCTTCCCAGCCCCCTAGAGTATTATTCAGAAAGAGGGACCTACCTGTACTGAAGCACCACCTGGCAGAAGTGAAAAAAAAAATTAAACACACACACACACACACACACACACACACACACAGAGTTAAAGTTTTATTTCAAGGCTTTAAAGAGTCTCCTGATAGACTCTGTGTCATATCATGTGCTGTAATTCTCAATCAACATTGTGGATATATGTATGCATATTACACTGACCAAACTAAAAATAAACAAGTAATGTCGAAATCAGAAAATTGCTGACAAAAAGTTGTGAGGTCAAAGACATGCCTTAGAAAGCCAGAAATAAGAAAGGAGACGGACAGCGCCTGCCCTGTGGCCATTCTGCTGTTCAGGGTTTCTTCCAAACCTACCTATTATTAGGCCCAAAGTCAGAGAAACAGCAAGGTAAGCCAATTTGCACCCTAGGATAAAGGCTGCAAAGGCAATGGAATAAATGAAAACTAACAACCACAACAACATGGAGTCCTTCTATAGTGTGTCCATCCCTCAAAAGTCCTGTCAATAAGTTCCCAACTCCACAGCAACACTTTCCCTCCTTGACTCCAAACCTGCAGACAAGGGCAAACAGGACCCTGCTGTCAGAGATGATAACCGTGAGAGCAGACTGCCCTCCCGACAGAGCAAGTGCAATCTTAGAAACCTTTGGTTCGCTTCTATAAATACTTACAGTATTTTCATTTGTATAGTCTTCTGATGTCTATACTCTCTTGCACAAGATTTTCTTCCCATAAAGTATTTCTTTCTTTGAGTCTTCTTTCCACACACTCAGCCAGACCTAAGCCCCACAGGATGGGAGTTTTGTCTGTTTTGTTCCTGGTTGTCTCCTGCCTAGAATATTGTCTGGCACAGTGTGGGGACTCTGTAAACATTTGTTAAATGGATGATCCTCTGCTCAGGACAGAGCTCTACTTTTAACAAATGCCAACACATGGTAGGAGCACAGCGGCTCATGCATGTAATCCTAACTATGTGGGAGGCAGAGATGGAGAGGAACATAGTTTGGGGCTAGTCAAGGCAAAAAGCTAGCAAGACCCCCATCTCAATACATAAGCTAGTCATGGTGGAATGCAACTGTAATTCCAACCATGGAAAAGGCATAGGTAGGAAGATTGCAATGTGAGGCAAAAATGAGAAACTCCTACTAGGATTTTTTTAAAAGGGCTGGGGGGGGGCTGGGAAGGTGGCTCAGTGGTAGAGCGCTTGCCTTGCATGCCTGAGGCCCTGGGTTCGATTCCTCAGCACCACATAAGCAAAATGAAAAAAGCCGGAAGTGGCACTGTGGCTCCAGTGGTAGAGCGCTAGCCTTGAAGCTGAAGAGCTGAGGGACAGCGCCCAGGCACAGAGTTCAGGCCCCACAACCGGACCAAAAAAAAAAAGGGCTGGGAAGGTGGCTCAGTGGTAGAGCGCGCTTGCCTTGCATGCCTGAGGCCCTGGGTTCGATGCCCAGCACCATATAAGCAAAAAAAGAAAAAAGCTGGAAGTGGCGCTGTGGCTCAAGTGGTAGAGGGCTAGCCTTGAGCTGAAGAGCTGAGGGATAGCACCCAGGCCCAGAGTTCAGGCCCCACGACCAGACCCAAAAAATAAAAAAATAAAAAAAATAAAAGGGCTGGGGTGTGACTAAAATGGTTTATCAGATGCCTAGTAAACGGGAGGTTCTGAGTCTAAACTTCAGTGTTGTCAACAACAAGAGATCCCAATACGTGGGAGAAAGTGGAAAACACACAGGAAGTACATGACAGACAGTCCCATCATTGCTGTGATGGGGACCCACAGGGCCTGTGGGCACACAGAGGCAAGGCCCCACACCCAGCTGCAAGGACCAGAAGCTGGCTGGGGAAACAGGCTGCTTCAGGTGAAGGACACGGCAGTTATAAAGGCCAGGAGCAGAGGAGGCTGGGAGTGGTGAGAGCTGCACTCAATGAGTTTGGCACGGCCTGGATCAAACACAGCCTTGAGGAAATTCCCCAGACAAATGTATTCTTGATGGTGGGGCAACAGGTACCTAGAGGTCTCTGCCCCCCTTGCTCTATGCACCAGGCCACAGAGGCTGGGCTCCAGGGTAAGCACCTACCTGGTGTGCTGCTGGAGGTGGGAGAGCTGTCGGAAGGACTTGTCACAGTAGGAGCAGTGGTAGGGTTTGACGCCCAGGTGGATGCGCAGGTGCTGGGCCAGGTAGGAAGCGTTGGCAAAAGACTTGGAGCAGTGCGGGCACTTGTGGGGCTTGGCCTCTGTGTGCGACTTGGAGTGGATTTGCATCTCAGACTTGGTGAAAAAGGTCAGCGGACACACCTTACACCTGTGCAACAAGAGGCAGGGTTGTGCCCGAGAGGAAAACCCCCAGCCTCTAGTGTATACCTTGGGGGAAGGTCTTCCGTATCAGGGATACCCTGGACACGGGTCAGAGCTTGCTGGCAAAGGAACCCAGGTGGCTCTGGGGGCAGCCAAGGCACCGTGTGCGCTGACAGCTTGGGGAGATATCTGAAGCTCCCTGCTCCTCAATCTTAGGAAGGCAGACTCCAAGGTCCCAGGGAAGCTGGTGCCCAGCCACACCATGGTGCCAGGAGAAGAGGCTCTCATGATCAATAATCCCCACCTGGCTGCACATGACAATCCCTGTGCAGTTTCAACAAATACAGATGCCTGATATCCTTGGGCCTGCACCTCCAACAAGTTAGCTCAGAATGCATGGACTAGGATGCTAAACCACTGACCACCTCTTCCACATGGCCTGAAGTGGGGGTGGGACTCCATCCCACACCTCTGGACTATAGCCCTCACTCTCAGGCCTCGGACACCCTTTCCAGCCCTGGAAAGCCTCTACCCCAGTCTGCCCAGACCCCATCCCAAGGAGACTCCCACCTGTATGTCTTGCCCTCCTTGGCGGTCTCTCCTGAGGCCAGGATGGGGTAGGGGACAACAAGGACAGGGGGACCCCCCGGGTTCTCCGCCTTGATCTTTTTGCGGCCGCGTTCAGACTTCGGGGGGCCAAGCAAGCCATGGCCCTGGATTGTCTTGATGGAGTCCAGGAGGGGGGGGCTGGTGATCCCTGAGATGAGGGTGGGGGATGAGGCGATGAGGCGGCTCTGGCTGGTGGTGGTGGGTGTGGACGGGGTGCTGGTACCCGTGCCGGTGCCGGTGCCTGTGCCATTGCCGGTGCTCGACTCGGATGTACTCACAGCCGGGGTCCGGGAGGAGAGTCCCAGACCTGGGAAGACACAGATTGGGGATTAGGAGAGAGAAGCTACAGTGGCTGGTTCAGCACAGAGGTCCAGCTGTGTGACTCAGGCCAAGTTTGCCTCTCTGAACTTCTTCCCAGTCACAAATTATTACTCAGGGGTAACTGAAGGAGCTTGTGTATGTATAAACTGTTGTAAGTAACTTAGACTAAACTGAATTCATAAAAGAAGCACTTTATGGACTGTTACTATAGTTCAGTGGTAGAATACTCGCCCAGCATACATAGGCTATGGGTTCCATCCTCAGAACCTCCAAAAAAAAAAAAAAAAGAGGCACTTTTGGAAATAATTCCAACTACAGAAAAAGTCTGAGGTACAAAGATGCTCACTACTGCTTTTTTTTTTAAATTTGTAACAGCAAAAATGGAAATATTCAGGGAAAAAACCAGAAATACTCAACATTGCTAAAGCATTTATTCAGTAAACAGTGAACAACCTCTTCTACTGAGGACACATTATCTTTTGGATTTTAAAACCTGTATATGTACGTGCCATGAAAATATTAGATGGTATACCAAAATGTAATGTGCATGGTAATTAAAAAACAAACAAACAAAAACCCTTTTTGATTTCTCTGTACTTTCTGATTCCCTAACAATAAAATGTTCTTTTTGTGTGTGCCAATACATGAACTCAGGATGCTGCATAGAGCTCTACCACTTGAATCACACCTCTACTTCTAGCTTTGTGCTGGTTAATTGGAGATAAAAAGTCTCACAGACTTTCTTGCTTGGGCTGGCTTCAAACTATGATCCTCAGATCTCAGCCTCCTAATTAGCTAGGATTACAGGTGCAAGCCACTAGCATCAGTTGGTGAACTCTCTCTTCTGTAATGAAAGTTATTCTTTTAAAAAATGGACCAGAAATATAAAATTTAGGCTAAGTATATTTATTTCTAAATCCAAGTTTGAATATATCTCTCCCCTACTTAAAATTCTTCCATGGCTCTCTCCTGACCCAAGATAAAGTCCAAACTGATCAGTATATATCTATCATGTGCTTCAAGTTACTTTTTTGAAAAATAAAGAAAACAAAAATCTGTGCATTGACAAACTGGTGTAGTGGCTCAAGTGGCCAAGGGCTTTGAAGGTCTACATTCAATCACTGTAACAGTAAGCAAAAAATATCTATGCTTTGGAAAAGCTGGAGCAAGTGTGTTCTGGTTCACTTACTGGTGTCACACACAGTTGGCTTTAGTGTTCATTTGAGCAGCCTTTGGGGAGGGCCATTAATTAATTCATTCATTAACTTATTTATTTATTTTGCCAGTCAGTCATGGAACTTGAATTCAGGGTCTGGGCATTGTCCCTGAGCTGCTTGTGCTCAAAGCTAGAACTCTACCACTGGAGCTCAGTGCTACTTCCAGGTTTTTCTGAGTAATTTACTGGAGATAAGAGTCTCACAGAATTTCCTGCCTTGGCTGGGTTCGAACCTCAATCATCAGATCTCAGCCTTCTGACTAGCTAGGATCATAGGTGTAAGCCACCAGCACTTGGTGAGGGCCACTAATAGTTTAAGCATATAATTAACTCAACTTCTCGAAACTAATTATAAAGAAACACTGGCAGATGGGCACAAGGCCTGTGTGCAGAAGCCTACCCTAAGATGTGGGGCCTCCTCCTGCTAGACAGCAACAGAGCCAACAAATGAGATGGCTGGAGCACAGGGACAGACAGCAAGTGCCTACAGGTACTACTGGCTAAACAAAGTAAACCACAGGCTTCATGGGCCCATCTATTTCAGAGAGGGGAGGGGGAGAGAGGGGGGAGGGGGGTGAATTTAAGCAGAGAGA
>NW_012267267.1:1395984-1415778 GCF_000151885.1 Dipodomys ordii
GAGGGGGGAGGGGAAGAGGGGGGAGGGGGATAGAGAGAGAGAGTGTGTCTGTGTGTATGTGTGTGCACAAACATGTATATACACTCAGGGACCAATCAGAAGGACACATCAATGTACTAACTGCAGCTCTCTCTAGGGAGGACAGGTTTTCATGCTTTGTCTATCTGCTGCTATATTATTTGAATCTTTCACCTGGTGAATTCATCCGGTTTTTACATCTGTGATTAAAGGACAAAAATAAAAGAAATTATAGAGAAAACATCTTAAAATTCTTAACAATACAGGGCTATTTTGTTCTCCTTTAAGTTTGTCTACAATTTCTAAATTTTCTCTAATAGCTATATTACTACCTTTATAATAAAATTGGAAGGCTGTGATTCTGACAGAATGGCAAGTAGGAAATGAGAAAGCTAACTCATAGAAAAAGCCCTCCCTGACACACAAGCTCAGCAAAACCACACACACACACACACACACACACACACACACACTAAAACCAAAAGAAAATGTAGAAAAGGAAAGAAATAAATCAAAGGGTTCTCTAAGATTCTAGGTAAGGGGTTGGAGAGGAGTGATTTTTTCCCCCTTAGCTCTTTGTTCCCCCCTTCAAATTTCCCTTAATATGCTTATATTGCTTTTTTAATATTACTTTTATAATGAAAAAATAAATTTAATAAAATCATAATAACAGGAGATGTGCAGAGTACAGCTGGGGCCACGGGAGGCTCACCAGCCCCACAGTTCTTAGGCGGCTCTGAGAAGGAAACAGGGAGAGAGGAACTTGGCTGGTGGTAGGGGTGAGCGCTGCCTCACTTCCTCCTGAGGAAGCCTGTGCCCCATACCTAAAGAGGGCATCAGGGACTCCAGTTTTTGACCCTTCCTGAGGCATTCCCTGAGCTCCAACCTCAACCTACCCAAGATCCAACTCCCCCTTCCCATGAACCTACACTCCAGCGATCACTTCCCAGTGGCAGTGCTGCCTGAGTACCTCCATCCCTCTATCCTGCCCAGTACCAGGCCCTGTCCACTCTTCTTTCTTACTGTATCTCAGCTATGTCCACATCTCTGTGTCCCCGGCCCACAGTGTGGCCTTACCCCACACACTTTCCTAAAGGTTTCTGCATTTCTATGCTCGTTCCTAGTAACTATTTGCACCTTGCAGCCAGACTCTGATTTCTAAAGCCAACAGTTCACTCCCCTACTTAAAATCCTTCTATGGCTCTCTCCTGATCTACGGTCAAGTCCAAACTGATTGGTGTGTGTCACAGAGCCCTTTGTTATCTGGTGCCTGCTGCCTCTCAGACTTGGCAGGACTGGGTACACAGAAAAGCCATTAAGACTTGGACTTGGAGAGGGGCACAGGTGGCTCACACCTGTAATCCAAACTACTCAGCAGAGGATTGCAGTACAAAGCCAGCCTACCTAGAAAAGTCCATGAGACTCTTATCTCCAATTAACTAGCAAAAATCTGGATGTGGAGGTATGACTCAAGTGGTAGAGTTCCAGCATTGAGTGAAAAAAAGCCAAATGAGAGTACAAGGTCTTGAGTTCAAGTTCCAGTACTGGCACAAAAGAAAAAAAAAAGATTCAGACAGCTGCCCTTGCTTCTTGCTAGACAAGAAACCTTGTTTTCACACACATAGCTTTTACCTTCCTCAGCCTCGGTTTCCTTGTCTGTTGCATGGTGACATTAGAGTGGAACATATAAAACCACACTATTGTTATTATTAACCAAACCTGGTCTGTTGTTCAACTTATACCTCACTTCCCAGAGCTGAACATGTCCTGATAATACGTCCTGTTAACTGCCTCTATCACTCCTCATGCTTTATCCCCCCAACCTGAACAGCCTGTCACTTGTGTTCTGCACAGTTCTCCCTCACAGCTGCTATTCCCCAGCCTGGCCCACTTCCCTGGTTTCTCCTCAGTCTTTCTTTGTATTTTGTCACTTCCAAGGAGGGCTTCTCTTAACCCCTAAATCTGGTCAAGTTTCTTCACTGGATTCCCAGATTCTTAGTGTTGACTTGGCTTTCCTATTAAATAGCCCTACCCCAACTCTTGTGGACAATGACCTGCCCTCCTCCTGTCCACTGGAGTTAGGGAGTCCTTCTGGTCCAAGGTCTATAGCTAGTCACATGAGACCCTCCACTCCAACCTCTTCTATAACTCTAGTCCTGCCAGCTCTACCCTCCCCAAATCCCCACCTAGACTATTCCCTTCCCCATACCCTTTCTCTGCTCAGTCTTCCCCAGCACCATCCATTTCTAAGGCCACACCTATTCTGGCTCTGTCCTTTCTTTGCCTAAGCCACAAGTTGGACCATGAGGCTCCATCCACTTTTAGGCTCCACCCACTCAGCTCTACCCAGCCTATAGACCCTGCCCATTCAGTCTCACCTACAGTTAGGCTCTGCCCACTCTCCCCACCCACTCTAGGCTCCGCCCATTGTGCCAAGCAGCCCCAGCCACCTACCTGTGACAGTGCTAGTGGCTGGCCGCGCATGTAGTGCCACGTCGGGCTGTGGTACTGACTGCGGGTGCAGCCCAGGCACCTGCTGCAGCTTGGGCAGTGACATAACAGCCTGGCTGCTCTCAGCAGGCGCTGGTGGCACTAGCAAAGGCTGCTGGGATGAGGCTGACGTGGGCGGCAGGTGGGGTGGCCGGATCTTCTCTGCCATCAGCTGTTCCTTAATCTTGTTAATCAGAACCAGGTTGTCCAGCTGTGGAAAGGAGAGTCACAGGCTGGCTGAGGGGGCTGGAGCCTCACGGCAGCCTGTCTGAAATGCCTGGTCCCTCATGTAAGTAACCCCAAAACCCCAGGCAAAGAGAAGCAGCTCCAATGGGCAGGGGTGAGAGCTGGAAGGGCAGTGCAAGTCTTACCTGGCTGGGCATGGTGGGAGGAGGGGGCCAGAAGTAGGGGTTGTTAAAGCGAGGCTCAGCCATCCTGCAGGGAGAAAGTCACTGTCACAGGAAGTTGCCATTAGCTATGCTCAAGTCAGGGCCAGTATTTGGGATTCCCCTGCCCTATGGAACCCTCAGCCCCGCAGCACAACAGGCCCCACTAGGCCCAAGGAGCCACATCTTCATGCTGAAATGTCTGGAATTCAGTCTGTTCCTCAGTGGGCCCTAGAAGATCCAGACCAGAATGCCCCCAGCACTACCCCCTCCATCATGGCACTGGCAGGCTAATCTCCCAGAAGGACTTGGCTACGGAGCCAACATCATGGGCACATGGATTCCAGGGTCCATCCCCCACAACCCAAAGAAAAATGGGGTGGGGGTGGTGGGCCTGGAGCTGCTTTGCAAATGTCCACAGAGTAGGTCCCAATCCCTGCCCTTCTGCTCCCAACCCTTGAGGAAAGATATCCTTATCAGAAAGATACAGCCTTTCTGGACAGTTTAGGAGGACAATGAATCCTGCCTTCAACTCAAGTCATACTGCTAGAATGTTCAGCAAACTAACATAGTATGCATCCAAAACCTGTGCTGAGGAGGGTTAGGGAGGCCCAAGGCTAGGGCAGTTTGGAGTCTTTAGTAGAAGTGTAACTACTGACTGACTGATGGTCCTCACCACTGGCAAGATCCACGGCAGACCCCTCTACAGTCAGGGCAGGACCAGGAATGGACCTGTGGCACTATCTCAGTCCTCAGAAGGTTTGAGTCTTCTGTGACTCTAACATAAATCAAGAAGTGACTAATAGGGTTAGTGCCCTCTACTGAGTTTCTCTTAACTCTCTTACAGAAACTACTTATCTATCTGATATGGTTACTAAGATGAAACTGTTGATTTGTGAGGAAAGACCAAAAATGGTCTCATTTCCTGTTCTTAGGAGCCTGAGAAGTCTCTAGTAGGGCTTCAGGCATAGGGTCTTTCAATAAAGACACAATCTAAACTGACTGCAAATCAACTCTTGTGATTCTTTCTTTGAGAAGTGAAGAGGGGAAAGAGGTGACCTGTCCAATACCAGAGCACCAGGGTGCCAGGGTCAAGATTAAAACCAGATTTGCCCAAGCTGATTCCTCTGGAGAGCTTGCTCTATAGTCCTTGGTAGCGCACCTACCCACATGCAAATAAAACAGCTCAGTGCCTAAATGTAAAAGTCCTTAATTCTCTGCCAGCCTGGAGCCACTTTGGTCTGACCCTGGCTAAACTGGAGGTCCAAGGGTTTTCCATGGGGCAGCCAGGCAACCCTGACCCTCTGTCAGCTTCCTACTCTAACCATCCAGACCTCAGGATGCCAGGATGCCCTTCCAGCTATCCATCCAGAGTCAATCCCTGCCCCCCACCCACCACTGCCCCTTTATCGCCTCAAGAATCTCAAGAATCATTTCCTGCCTGCAGTTCTCCCTGACTGCTCCAAACCCCTGGGACTTCCTTTCTCCTTTCCTAAAAAAAAAAAAAAAAAAACCCTCCAAACAGGAATAACAGCAGGGAGGCTCCAAGTTACCAAGTGCCTACCTTGTGTCAACAAGCACAATGACACTGAAGGGGAGGTACTCATTTTGAAGCTGAAAAAACTACCGTTCTGAGATAAGTGACTTGCTCAAGGTCACCCAACTGGTGACAGGTAGGCAGACAGCTGAGACTTCACCATGATCTGCCTGACTCAAAGTCTAGTGCATCAGTCCCTTAGCTATTCAACACAGGACAAAACATCTTGATATGCCCAGCCTCTGGATGGCATGGTCGTGACCCCATGGATGGGTACAAGGAAGGGCTGGGGGGACAGAGGACTGAGATGACCCAGTCTGGGAGTTGGATACACTTGTCGAATTCACCTGTGTATCTCCAGCATGCAGGCCCAGAGGTTACAATGCAAACTGAATGACAAAATGAAGGAGTAAGAATTCAAGTTATTTTGAAGACAATCCCACTCACAGCCCCACATACTATCTAGATGCTCAGTGTACACAGCTCTTCAGAATTCCAGCAGAGTGGCAGGAAGGGGAGAGGTTTTACTGCCTTCCACAGAAGGCCAAGCGAGGTCAGCAGGACAGAAGCACCTTACTCTAGGCTACATGGAAGGGAAACAGGAAGCTAGCTGCACTGTGCTGCTGCAGTGACATCAACTCTCTAAGCTCAGTTTCCACATTGTGTAAGATGAAGTGAATGGACTTCCCTTCCTTTCCCTATTCCTGTTCTGGCCAGATTCTCTGCCTGCTGTACCAGGCTGCTCCTCAGACAGGTCTGGGGAAATTGTCCTCTCCTCATCCTCTCCATGTTAAGTTCAAGGTTCCCAGAACTGGATAGTCAGGGCTGAGCATCCTCTGCCACTTATCAAGGACCTGGACAGGCAGGGACCGCCCCTTACCCCAAGCTGGGAATCCAAGCCCAGAACCAGGGTGGTAAATTGCTCTGCTCACTCAGTCATCTGCACAGCCCTTGTCTGTTTTCTGGGTATTTTAATGACTCAATCAATGTTCCTGGCTGTGGTGTCCAACTACCATTGTGTGCCAGATTCAGGAAGCGGTGGGCTGGGGAAGGTATTCCTTGTACCCACCTGACCCATGCACAAGAGGATGCACCCTGCAGAGAAGTGAGGGGAAAGTGTTCAGGGATGGGCTCCTCAGACCTGTTATTGAGAAGGGAACGAAGCTAGAGGGAGGTCTGGTCAGATGTACGCTGAGGACAGATGTTCGGGCAGAAGAGAGGAGGTAGGAAAGCACATGGCCAGCATGGGACAATGAGCTGCCACCCACCAACAGGGAAAGAGCTGGAGAGTGGTAGGTGGCAAGGGAAAGAGAGGTTTTTAGACAAGGGGTCGGGGGAATCCAGGCAAGAAAGACTCCCAGGAGTGTGCAGCCCAGGGGAGCCCTGAAGCAGAGGGCACCCAGGGTTAGGGAAGCCACAGTGAGTAGGGCTGGGGTTGGAGCATCCTTGTTTTTTTTTTTTTTGGAGGGGTCCGGTCGTGGGGCCTGAACTCTGCACCTGGGCGCTGTCCCTCAGCTCTTCAGCTCAAGGCGAGTGCTCTACCACTTGAGCCACAGCGCCACTTCCGGCCTTTTTTTCTTTTTGCTTATGTGGTGCTGGGGAATCGAACCCAGGGCCTCATGTATGCAAGGCAAGCGCTCTACTACTGAGCCACCTTCCCATCCCCATAGAGCATCCTTGTTTGATGGGCTGAAAAGACAGGCTGGCAGTCAGGCAGGGCAGGTGGAGGAGGTGATGCCATGAGCCCCGGGCCTGGACCAGACTCCTGCAGTGGGGCTAGCAAGCCATCATTTTGTCTCTCATTCTAAAAGGAGAAAAAAGTTGGATGGATGGATGGATGAATGATACATTTCTAGAGCTGCTTGAAAAATAGTTTCCTGATAGCAGCCAGTCTGTCTGCCCACCCATCCATCCATCCATCCACCCAGACTTCTATCCTTCCATCCCAGACACACCCTCTGGGCCAAACTAGGGACCAGTGCTAGTGAGCCTGAGGAAAGCACCCTTCCTTCCTAAGTGAGCAGAAGCAACAATTCGTGGGCTTCTGCAAGGAGCTCCCACTATGAACCCCACTATCCACCACCCACCACCAACCACCTCCCCTGACCAGAGCTGAGGGACCACCTTCCCTATGTCCTCCTTGCCTGCTCTGCCTCCTGGACCCTTACGTGCATGGGACTCCTCAGGACGGGAGGGAGTCTCTCCTTTTCCCAGGCAGCTCAGCTCCTGGGCAGCCAAACCTGGGCCTCCACCTCCCACCCAAGCCCCGCCCTGGGGTTCAGGCCCAGCTCTCCAACTACCCCCTGCCCCTCCCTCTGGCTGTTTCACAGCTGTTCAGCTTCAGCAGACCTGTTCTGGCCACAGATTTCATCTTTGGGGTGCCTCTTCTTGTCACCCCTACCTCTGAACAGGACATCTCATCTGCCTAGCTGTTTCTGTCATAGACTCATGACCCACAGAGACCCACAGCACATCCCCCTCCCCTCACCCCTACCCATCCCCAGATAGCCACAAGAGCCATTTCTAGAATCTCTCTAATCTACCTACTCTTCTCTACCAGTTCTAGTCATGGCACTTCATCTCCCCAGAGAGCAGTCTGCTGTGTTTGGAACTCAACACACCCTGGATTCAAATCCTGGTTACAAGTCACCAGCTGTGTGATCTTGGGCAGGTCACTTGCTCTGCCCCCCAAGTTAGGGATGAGCAGTCAGAATGTGGGCCAGGGCCTTCCTGGAAAGGACATGCTCCTGCTTGGGTCTTAAGGAGTAAGGGGAAGTTAGGCAGGCATAGACAAATGGAGACATTCTGGCAGAGGCAATGGCTTGGGCAAAGGCCACAGGTGAGAAACATGGGTGTGAGGGGAGCCCACTGGGAGACAGGAGATGAGGCTGGGGAGGCAGACAGGCCAGGCTCAGAGGCAGATTGATCCCTGAGACCTGGTGGGAGCCTGGACCTGGAGCAGGAGGTAACCAGTGGAATGTGTGGCTTGGAAAGACCCCTTTTCTGTGTGCTCTCTGTGCCGTGTGCAGAATGCTCTGTAGAGGCAACGCGGGAGACAACGGGGGATCCTGTGCAGATGGCCCGCAGAAGGGACTTGGTAGAGCTGAAGGCCCAAGATGTGTGCAGGCTGCCCCCACAGGGTGCTGGGAAGTTCCTGGACACTGACTTGGACAAACACAGTCACAGAGACATGCAGACAGACAGCACCAAACCCCACATAGGACAAACACAGACCTATGGCCACAACATGGCCCAGTAGGGACCCAACTGCCATGAGCAGGAAGTGTCAGGAGGGTGAGCACCTCTCCAGAGGGCACACCTGAGGGTGGCCAGGAGGGGCACTCGGATGCTTTAATCCCCCAAAGAACAAACCCCTCATTGACAGATCGCAACCTGGAATGCCAGGCTCCTTACCTAGAGGGTCCTTTCCCACTTGGTGAACTTCTACTCATCCTTCAAGACCCAGCTCAAGTGTTCCCTCTTCTACGGAGCCTTCCCTGAACCCCCAGTCAGTCACTTCCTCTGTGTTCCCAACAGCACCTTGTATATGGGAATAACAACAACAATAACAATAAAATGTCGGCTATGTGCTGAGTACATTAGGATCCCAGTTACTGAATCTTCCCAATGGCCCTGTGATGTACACTTAACAGAGGAGACAACTCAGAAAGGTCAACCAACATGCCCAAAGTCACACAGCTATTAAGTGAGGGAGTCACAATGCCACTCAGATCCAGCCCAACAGTGCACTCCAGTGTGGTCTCAGTTTCCATGGCACCTTGGTATCTTTCCCCACCAGACCGTGAGCTCTCCCCATGCAGAGCTGGTGCTCATTCACCAGGGATAACATCTGGCATGTATGGCGGTCATCTACAATGGGCTGGGAACTGTGACAAGAATATTTACAGCAATGACTTTAGTGCTACGATAGACTCAATGTACAAATGGGAGAGGAAACTGAGGTCCAAAGAGGTTAAACGATTTGCTCAAGGTCTGGAAAGGCAGCCTCTGAAGTCAGCTTGGCCAACACCGAAGGAGCGTGCACTGCCAGGTGCCAGGCCCTGCCAACACGGGGAGGTTCAGAAGGACACAAAAAGGGCAGGCAGCTGGGCCACAGTGGGTTACAAGGAGTTGTCCCCACCCAAGGAGGAGGAGTTAAGCAACTAGGCCCCTCCCCTCCCCAAACCCCAGCCCATCCCACAGACATTAAATAAAGTCAGGATCTGCCCAGGCCCAGTGGTCACATGGGACCCAACTCCCAACAAAGCGAGTGAGAGACAGCGGGCAGGACCCAAGCCATCAGGACACTGTGATTACAAGAGGCAAAAATAAAAACCTGCGTCAGAAAGGCAAAGCTGCGGGGAACCACACCCAGGGGAAGGAGGGATGGGATTGGAGAGTAGCAAGGGCTGGTTTGGGTTTTTGTCTTTGTTTCTCTGATTTCCAAAATTCTTAGTAATGTCATCCGTCGCTTTTATAAGGAAAACAATAAATTTATTCTTGAAATTTGAAAGAAAATGGTTGGTAGTCCAAGGGGCACAGCTGCAGGGTCTGGAAGCAGAAACATGGGCAGTTTGGGTCAGCCATTGGCTGACAGTGGGCATCCGCAGGCCACTGCATGCCAGGCCCCACACAGTCCCACCCTCCAAGCACAGATGACCAGGGTGGGCAGTGGGTGTGAGGAAAGGCGATCTGTACTTTGAACTTGATTACATTTCCACAGGCTGGGAGGAAAGAGGGTCTTCAGCTCCTCCTCCAAGGATCTCTACATCCCCACCCCATTCTTCTACTGTAGTGACTCTATTCTACAGTATAAATCAGTTCACCCTCCCCTATCTGGAACCTCCCGTGGCTCCCTAATGTACTCCAGGCCCAGTCTGGATTCCAGCCAGAGCAGACTCTGGTATCCTCTTTGGTCATTGCTTGTCCTGTCTTACATCTGCCCAGCCAGACTGGAGTCTCCCTGCCTTCTAGTACTCAACTTGCTTTCCTTTTTCTTCACCTTCAAGCAGTCTGTGTCCCCTCCCTGGGGCCCTCTGTCCTCTCCAGTTCACTGGTTAATTTCAACTCCTACTCCCAGCCTGACTTTACAGAGCACTTCCTCCAGGAAGCTTCCTTTTCCTTTGGGCTCTCACTTTTCCATCATCAGGGCACCGCACACCCTCTTTTCTGTCTCATCCATCTTTGCTGCTGGCATGTGCTCTCGGTTGGGGAGGAAGGAAAGGATTGTGGCTGAGTTCTTTACCTTTTAAGCCCTACACTGTATCTGGCTGGTGTTTGAACGAATGAACCAATGAATGAATGCAAGCATGCATGCATGCTAAGGTGAGAGGAATGGGAAGTGTTGGCATGGATAGAAGACCCTCCCACACACACACTTCCAAATCACCTCTATCCTCTTTGACATTATGGTTGCTCCTGCATTCAGTTGTTCCTTATTTCCTACACTCTCTTCCTGCTTGATCCAAGGGTCTGTATGTGTTCTGTGAGGCCTTGGAAACACCCGCCCTCCCCCAAGGACTGAACAGTTAGCAAGCACAGACAATGATTCTGCTTCCCTAGCAGTGAAAATTAAAGGAGTCTCACTTGTCAAAAGAGCAAAAAGAAATAAAAGGATAACACCCAATCCTAGCAAGAGTATGGTGAAATTAGCATGCTCACAGATTATGGCTTAAGAGTGTAAATTGGAACAATCATTCTGGAAAAAAAAATCTGGCCATAATGTGTCAAGAACTCTACAAATGTTCACAGACTTTCTGGCTACTGATCACATTCTCGGTCATCCATCCCTAGGAAATAACCCAAAGATAAAGTTACATGCACCAAACTGTTTGCTTCAGGATTTTTAAAAATGACAGCAAAAACCTGGAATAGCCAAAATTGCTAACAGGGAGATGGCTCTATAAATCATGTTCATCAGTGACTGTCTACAGGTAACTGCTAGTGCCTCTGGCACTGCCGAGACTCATTTAACACTCATTCAACCTATCAGAAGCACGGCACAGAGTCATTAGGGAACTTGCCCCAAGTCAAGCTGCAAGTATAGGATTCAAATCCAGACCACTGTGCTGCAGAGTCCAGGCATCTGTAAGTCCAGCTACTCAGGATGCCGAGACCTGGAAGATCCCAGTTCAAAGCCAGCCCAGGAAGAACAGTCTGCAAAGACTCTATCTCTAATTAACCAATAGAGCACTCACTGTGAGTGAAAAAGCAGAGTGAGTGAGACCTTGAGTTTAAGACCCCTATAAGAACACACATACACAAAAGCACCTTGCATGCTGGGTGTGGTGATTTATGCTTGTAATCAATCTTAGCACTTGGGAGGCTATGGCCGGAGGACTGGGAATTTGAGGCCAAGCTGGGCTACACAGTAAGACACTCTCAAAAAATTCCCTACAGTCATGTAGAAATACAATAGTTGGAGAAGAAGACTGAAAAGAAAGAAACAGATAGCCAGGAACTAGTGGCTACATGAGCCACTTGCTATTCAGGATGCTGAGATCCAGAGGACTATAGTTCAAAGCCAGCAAGATGCCAGGCTGGCAATATGTGGCTGAAGTGGTAGAGTGCTAGTAGAGGAGCAAGCCAAGTAAGTGAGTGCTTAGTTAGCCTTGAACTCAAACCTGGTCCCTGCAAAAATTAGAGGAATAAGTATACAAATGATATCTATATAAAAACTGGATGCCAAGAGAAAGGAGAGTTAGAAAATACCCGTATCTAACAGTGGGGTGTTTCACTTATCGTCTTGCTATTTCATGACTTTTCTGCAGGGTGTCTGTCTACAGGACTGTTTCAAGGAACATTTTAAATAAAACTAAAACTCCAACAGGTTCGGCAAAACAACACACCCAGCCCCTCAAATCCTGTACATTCAGCATGGAAGGGTCTCAGGGAAAGACAAGACTTGCTGAAAGTCTCTCTGGAACGCAAGCCTCAAGCCCCAACCCCAACCACGACAGCAGTCAGGAAAGGACTTCTTTCCCATCCTATTCAAAATCTTCTCCCTGTCTGGGCTGCAGTACAGCAGGACACCTGAGATTTTCATCGGGAAGACCCTGCTGGCCACGTGCACAGATATCCACTGTACCCGTCCTCCAGCCACACTGTAGGCCACTGTACGCTGTACCACTTGCAGGCATCCCAAACAATATGCCAGTTGGAGCCACCCATCTGGGGGTCACACCACCCTGCCACTGAATCTCAGCTCCAGTGTCACCCTATTGGCTGAATGGCCAGTCCCTCAAGTAAGCCAGGAGCTCTGCAAGGGTAAGGCTTGGGTTTAGTTCTTAGTTATGTTCCCCAAGGCCCCACTCAACCCCACAGCCCAGCCTGCTTAGAGATCACATGCTAACTTTTCACCAGCAGGAGCTAGGTTCCCTGTTATACCCTCCCACGTCCCTGCATTCTCCCTACCTAAACATCTATTCTGTCTCCCATCAGCTGAAACCCACAAGGACAGGACCACCACATCAGCCTAAGCCAAGCACTGAGCACATGGGAGGGCTCTAGTTCTCAAAAACCTGTAGAAAGCAGCAATGGGAGGAAGTCTTTCCATCCAGGAGAGTGAAAAGGTGGGGGAGCATTCCCGGCAAAGGGGCAGTGTACACAACTTGCTTTCTGGAAGAGCAAATAGAAGGAACTGTATGTGCAAATACCAGAGGCAGGAAAATGTACACCAGTGGGTTTGGTCTGGGGTGGGTATAGTGCAGGAATGTATAGGGGAGGCAGGGGCTGGTGGCTGGAGCAGTTGATACGGACAGGGCCAGAGTTAAGGCCTCATGCTTAGATGAAAGTAAGGTGGGGGTGGGAGCCATGGACAAAGTTTGTGACAAACAGGTCCTTGTGGGACCAAGAGGATAGCCTGTAGAGGACACGTAGGAGGTGATGAGGTTTCCTACCATTCAGATTCCTCGAACCCCTGTGCTTAAAGTCGCCTCCCACAGCCCCTCTTCCCTCCCCATGAACACACTCCATTCAACCTAGAGTTCGAGCTGCTGCCCCCACCCCATCCATCCCCAAGACCCTAGCCAGGCCAGCCTTGGAAACTGGCTCCTGGGAACTTCCTGTGAGGCACAAGGCTCCCGAGGGTCCTGGATCCAATTAGGCCGGGTTTCCGCAGCCCTGCGGGGCTGGGAAGGGCTGTTTTCATTGCGATGGTGAAGCTGATCCCGGGAGGGTGCTCTCCACTGCTGTCTGGGCCTGGACCATGAGAACTTCTGTTCTTCCTCTCCCTTGTCCTTCCTTGGCCCTCCCACTCTCCAGCCCTTCACATTCTGGGAGCCCCCTCTCCTTGGTTCCTACCTCTAGCCACCTAGAGACAGCCAGCAGTAAGTGGACTTTCTCTAGGCTGAGAGAAAATGCCCTAGACCCCTCTCCACCGCCAGCTCTGGGGACCCCTAGCCCCCATGCCAGCAGGGAACTCCTGCCGGCAAGGGACAAAGATAGGGATGGCAGGTGGCCAAGTACTTCCTCCCTGCCAGGCACCTCAGATGCTTGGTGGGCACTTCTCAGACCCAGGCAGATGCATGTGCATCTGGAAAGATCGCACAGATACAGAAGCTGCCTAGAACATACATGGACAGCTAAATGACTTCTGATAGAGCCCACACCCAGGACACCTAAGGAGCCTTCACCCCAAGTTCCTTCCCCATAATGGTCTCCACCCAATTCCAAAGGCTCCCCTCCCTGTTTCTATAGTAACCTCTTCCTTGTTTAGGGTCAGGAATGAAGCTCAGAGCAGTTCTAATCTTCCCAAGGTCACGCATTGGTGAGGGCCAAGAGAGCAGAACCTTCTGGCAAGTCCACTTCCTCTCTGAGCCTCAGTTCCCTCATCTAAGAAATAAAAGGGCTCAGTTAAAATCCCAGCCTGAGTCCCTAGGCCCTCACAGTTGTGATGTGGCATGTTAGAAAGCATGGATCATGAAGCCCAGGCCTGGGCCTCACTGTTCTCATCTGTAAATGGGGATGGTCCCGGTACAGATCACAATGAGTGATAAGAGGCTTTAGGACAGTACCTGCCGCAGAAGGAATCCTTGAGTGCCAGCCTTGGCAGGTTTTCTACTAAGATGTCTGGGTACCATCCCCAATCATCTGCAAAAGGGGAGTAGAAGTCTACTCAACCTACTGCGTTCTAGAGCTGCACAGCTCTGAGGAGCTATCTGGACCCCTGTGGGCTGTTCTGTCAAGGATGGAGCTCCAGCTCCCATATAATCTTAAAACCAAAAAGCTGACTTCTGAGCTGGGGCTCTGGCCTACGCTCCAGGAGCCTTCAGGACATATCCCAGGGGCTCTGGGCAGGAACCTCCTCTGGCGTAGTCTCTCAAAGACCCCTGCATGCCGCAGTAGCTGCAGGGTAGGTAAGGTGGACTCAGGCCTGAGTAGAGGCCAACAGGTAGAGCGGGCCATAAGCAGAGCAAGGCAGCCATGGGAGGGCTGGCTGGGCAGAGAGGAGCCAGGAGGGCTGGGTAGCCACAGGGGTGCAGGCCAGAGAAGATCCGCCACAAGCTTGCCCTCTTCTACACGTCCCATCACTCACACCCTCCCCACCTTCTCAATGTCCCTGCATCTCCCACCTCAGGTCAGAAACACCCTTCACCCAGGAAATGGTCTCAGCTCAAAGGTCACTTCCTCTCAGCAGTCCTCCCTCCTCCCCATCACTGTAGTCTATCTAAAAACACAGTGATAGAGAAGCCCTTCCAAAAAGTATTTCCTCTCCAGAGCTCACCAAAACAAAACCGGCAATGGCAGAGCCATGTACCTATGGTTACATTTTGTATAGAATCTGTCTCCCTAGCCTAGGGGAGGACTACATCCGTTTTCTTCACACTGTCCCCTGCAGGGGCCCAGGACCTGGGATATAAGATGTGCACAGCAAATCTCACTCAACTGAATGCAGATGAGAAATGGAGAAGAACTACCTGCCACACCCATCTCTTTAAGCAGGTCCCGGCAGGGAGCACACACAGGTGAGGGCAAGGGGGTGCCCAAAGGATTCTGTGCAAGGCCCAGGATAAGAGGCTGCATTCTCACCAAGACAAACAAGCATGCCTGTACCATGTGCCTACACATAAAAGCACGTGTGCACAAGTGTGTGATCATACATAAAAGCATGTGTGCACAAGTGTGTGATCGTGTGAGTGGCAGGGTGTGTACCCATTCGTGTGTGTGTGTGTGTGTGTGTGTGTGTGTAGGGTCTATGTACCCACATTCCAGCAGACAGGCTTCCAATCTGCCTGGCTCCTGGAAGCCCAGGTCAGGTCAGTCATGGAGTTACAATAGCTGACTGTGTGCTCAAGCATATCAGGGTGTTCACAACCCAGTCCCCTATCCCTCCACAGAAACCCAGAACCTAGAATAGCCAGACTGTCCTCTCAGGAATCTAACACCTTTATCCAAAGCTCAGAAAAGAATCCAGATGGTGGGGATTACCCTGAGGTCATCCTTGGGAGTGGGGCAGATAAAATGCAAGACCTCCCCAGCCACATCCTTCAGCCTGTCCCTCACACCTTCCTTATCCACTACAAACACCTACCCAGTCTGCAACGCATAGCTCCTCCTAAGCTCCAGAAAGCCATCCCAACTACCATGGCCCCAACCCACCTCCACCATAGCCAGTTTGCTAAATATCACTCAAGGGCCGGGGCTGCCTCAGTGCCCAGAAATGCTGTCATATGGTAGAGGCAGAGCAACTTGTTGACACCCAGGGAGTGAAAGCCCACCAGGTAAAGCCTTGGGAAGCCTTCCCCCCATTTCCTTAATGGGTAAAAAGAAGTTTGACCAAATG
Organism: Dipodomys ordii; assembly: GCF_000151885.1. NCBI lineage: Eukaryota > Metazoa > Chordata > Mammalia > Rodentia > Heteromyidae > Dipodomys > Dipodomys ordii. The sequence continues at coordinate 1,411,199 of NW_012267267.1, forward strand.
ACCTGAATCAACCTCTTAACAGTGCATGGATTTAGATTTCCAAGATTAGATAGACAAACATCATCAGATACAGACCTTACATGTGCCTTCTCAGGTACAGCGAAAGCCCAACCAAACAGCCCAGAGAAGTGCCAGCATGGTACTACAAAAACACCAGAAGTTCAGGAGATACCAAGTGTTCCAGCAGTCTTTGTGTAAGGTCCATTCATATGTTCAACATGGTACTCTTTGGATAACTGATCCAGGTAGCTGCTACCTCAGATGCTACGGACGTCATAAAAACCACAAGGCCAAGGCACTGGGAAATCAGAACACTAACATCACCCCCCAGGTGTTGCTCACTGGACTGCTGCAATAGTTGACACTTCATAAAGAAGAAAATCTTTCTCCCCACATCAACTATCTGACCATAGGCAGCTGGGTGTGTAGGGAGGAAGGGGTTTTATGAGAGGGAAAGTTCTAGAAGAGATCACAGGTCCCTCTCTCAGGATGCGCAAAGGGGTTCCTGCACTGTGCACGGATCCTAGTGAGACCCACAGTACTACTGGATTCCAGTCCTAGCAATGGCCCAGCCAATTAGTCTCCAGAGAGCTCCAGGGCTCAGTTTCCTCACCTGTAAAATTGGGGTCATAACAATGAAGATAAGATACTTCCATACTGATAAAGGCTTATAGGACATGGTCTGACACAAATGAGCTCCCTGTGTCACTAAATAAATGAGGCAGTAAGAGTCTACTTGGTAAGATCCTAAATCAAAGATCGGATGATGCCAAAGCTTGAGATGTCAAAGGTTCTGAGCTAAGAAGCTGCTAAGGTTCTGAGATGGGGAGAGATTCTTAGATTCCAAGGTTTAATTATCTCATTATTTCCTAACAACAATCCTGAGCCTCCCAGGGGAAGATAACAGACCTCAATATAACTTCATTTCCCAGGCACTGCCAAGCCACCAAGGCTGCTGCCACACCTGGACCACCTCCCCTGGCCCCCTCCCTCCCCCCACCTCCCCTACCTCCCAGCCTGGCCTCAAGTCTGCTGAAGGATCAGCCATACCTTGCTCAAAGCTGGCATAACCTCAATGTCCTAGTTGGAGTAGTCAGGCAGAAGTACACATAACCCAAAAAAGAGCCCCAAAAGCAATCCGAAAGGCTTACGTGATGGAGGGTGACAGCAAAAAGCTATTATAGAGCAAATGGTCAGGGAAGCCCCTCTGAGGAGGTAACATTCGGATGGGGTGAGCAAATTTCAGAAACAACATTCCAAGTGAAGGAATGTGCAAAGGCCCTGTCAACAAGGCTTTGGTAAATTCAAGGTAGAGAAAGAAGCCAGAGAGCTGAAGGTAGAGACTGAGGAGCAGGGCAGAAGTGGTGAGGCTGAAGAGTAGGCAGGGCTTTCACAGACCAAAAAGGGCCTTGAAGATCAAGAATGAATTTTGGATTTTTTTTCTTCTAAATGTCAAAAAAAAAAAAAAAAGGCAGGCCTGGCAAGGTAATCAACAATCCTTAGAATTCATTGTGTATATGGATAGAGCTCCTACCATATGCCTCATAAAGGCTTGGATGATATCAGATACATCAGTCTACAACCCATGAGAGATTCAGGAATAAGGAAAAGAAGGCTCAGAAGAGGCAAGAGAGTGTTCAAAACAAGTGTCACAAATGGGTCTTGATCTCAGGATGCAAGTCTATCACTATTACAGTCTATGGAACTCCTATTCTCCAAGAGACCTTCCTTGGAGTCTCTGATAGGCACTCACTGAATGCCAGCTGCCCTGACTGGTGAGCCTGAGGCCTCAGCTCTTATTGTTGGCTCTAGAGACTTCACAGGACTACACTTGCATCTCACTTCTCTCCAACATGGGCTTGGGTGGTTGGTTGGATGGATGGATTGATGGACAGATGGATGGTTAGATGAATGGATGGGGTGGATGGATGGACAGAAAAACAGACCACTGAAATAACTGATCAATGAATTAATGAATGGGCAACAAAGGAATATATAAATAATATAGAAACAAATGAATGGGTAATCTAGCCAAAAACAATGAATGATGGAGAAAGGCAGGGCAATGAAGGGTGTGCCCAGGGAAGGGTCAGGGCCAGGGTAACTTCAGACCCAGGCTGTACTTCACCATACACCAGCTTCCTCTCTCCAGCTGGGATTAGCTTACCTCCATTCCCCAAAACTACAGGTAGCCTGTTCTTCAGCGCCTGGCCTGAAACCTATGTCATGGCCAAGTGTGGTCATTATCCCCCAGTCCCAGCAGCTAGTGTTTCTCCCCCAAACCTAGGGAAGCCTGGGTGCTTCCCTGTCCGTGACTCCCTAGAGGACACAGGAGACCACGGCTGCAGGCCTAGCTGGGAGGAGAATCACTGGGTGACTTCCAGCTAGTGGCTTGCCCTCTCTGAATGACCTCCTAGGGCCTTTCCAACTCTTACATTCTTTGGGGTGGGAGATGGGCCTCTGGATTTTTACACAGTCACTGAGGTCAGCAGAAGAATTTGAAAGAAAGACAAAAAACCAGAAGTGAGCAGAGTCCTGCCCACAAGCACCAAAGCCCACCTGGGAAAAGCCCACACAAGGAGTCTAACTGTCTAAAGCTACGCCCTCCTCTGCCACTGCCTGCCCTCTCCAAGCCTCTGTTTTCTTTAATTTTAAATTTTATAATGACGGCTCAACTGTCCCCACCTTAACATTTCACTCCAAGTCCGTTTTGAGGGGAGCCTGACATGGCAACAACCATGAACCACACAGGGCAAACTGTGAAGTCTGCTTCCCCAAAGAAGGACAGTAAGAGCAAAGGTCAGAGGGAGTGAGGGGGAACATACTGTCCCATCTCAATCCAGTTCTGTCCAAAACGAGCCTTCTAGCTGTGGGCACCTGAAATATGGTCCTGCTCTCAGCAATCCTCCTATGGTAACAGAACTCTGGGCAAGTTATTTCTCTTTGTTCCTCAGTTTCTCCCACTGAAATCCAGACATCTTGGTACCCTCTGATCCAGGCATGCCCTTGCTCTGCAGCTCAGAAAGCCTAAACCCCAGCTTTCAACCTTTAATAGTCCTCAGGATGCTCACAGAGCCCAAGGGAGTCAGGACACAGATCACCTGTGTCCTGAGGGGCTCCCCTCCAGGAAATGGGGGAGAAGGTGGCTACATGGGCTCAGAGTAGAGTGCAGGACAGACAGACTTTCCCAACAAGGGAAAGGCCTGGCCCAACCCCACATCTCCTTAGATAGCACAGGCCACCCCAGATTTTGTGGGTCTGGCTTTTAGATCCTCTGCAGCCCATAGACCCAGCAGGTCCTGACCTGTCCAGCCTCAGGACAGGAACTCAACCCAAGTCCAAACTGCCTCCAACTCAGGGGCCTCTGGGGTGTCAGGGCAAGGGTGGCAAAAAGGGGTAGGCTGGAATGCAGGGGAGAGAGAGGCCCACGGCCTGAGGGGCCTGACAAACCAACCACCCCTTCCAGATGCCACCTCCGAGGGCCAAGAGTACCCCAGGTAGAATGGGGTTCCTTTGCCAAACACTCCACTTGCCCCAAGTGTGTGTGTATGGGGGGGAATCACACACATACACACACACATACACACACACACCCCAACCCACTAAGGGCAAGATTCCCGCCTACCAAGGGTCCTGACCACCCATGAAGGAAGGAGCAAGGCCCACCCCTGGTTCCTGAAGGTTCCACAGATGCTCCAAGGCAGGGTGGTGTGAAGGCAGGATTCTTTCTTCAACCCTGGAAACCCTGAATCCCTTCCGAGTCTCCAGTGCCAGCCCTCCTCCCCCAAATCTGGAAATATAGTCCCTTGAAATGCCATTTCTACAGAGCCCCTTTCCAAAAGACTCTCCGTTCCCCCCAAAACTCCCACCCCCAAGCCCTCCGCAATCCGTCCCCCACCCTCCCCCGCGCGGCACTGAGGAACCCGGCAGTTAACTTTCCCCCCCCCAAACCCTTGCAAAGGCGGCAAGCTGGGGGGGGGATGGGGGCGGGTGAAGCGAGCCCCCAAGATCCTTTCGCGGGCATCTCACCGCCTTCCAAAAAAAAAAAAAAGCTTAAAAAAAACTTTCCGAGTTAACTTTACATCCCCATCCCTCCCCCGAAATCGGCCGCCCCCCCCGCGCTTTTTTTTTTTCTTTAAAGTGCAATTGCATTGTGTCTCACCTCCCCGAAATGGCTCGAAGCTCTCGCCAAAGAAAAGGAAAAAAAGCCAACCCTTCGGGTGCCCCCTCTGCTTCCAGCCGCCTCTCCCACATTCTCAGACAGTTTTATTAAAATTTTCAGACAAAAGAAAAACAAAAATGGCAGCCTGGCTTATTTTTAAAACAGGACAGGGACGCCATATTCTGCAGATCTGCAAAAAAACGGAGAAATCCGGCCCTGGCCGCTCCACCGGGCCGGCTGCGAAGTGCGCGAACCGCGCCGTTTGCAATCCGTTTATTTGCATTAAGCCCCATGAATCATTGTTTACCGGAGAATTGCAGCAGGTTTGAATAGCCCGGCTTAAGAAAACACACGCACACACACACACACACGCACTCGCACACCCGCCGCACACACCCGCCGGAGAGACACACTTCCG
>NW_012267267.1:1416565-1425301 GCF_000151885.1 Dipodomys ordii
CTCCTCGCCACCCCCCCTCCTCGGCTCGCCCGAGCCGCGTGGGGAGGGCACCGGAGCCCGGCCCTAGGACAGCCCCTTCCCCAGCGCGGGGGTTCCCGGGGCCCCGGCGGCCGCGGCCATTGTCCCGCCCAGGCTCCGCCGCCTCCACTCCCGGGTGATGGCGGGTAGGGCCTGGCGCTTCACCACCCTGACCCCGCGCGCTGCGAGACTGCCCTGGGGAGGGGGGGGTCCTCTCTGAAGACCGCAGGCTGGAGAGGGACCCCTCACACCTGATAACAAACGAGCGTGCTCAACATCCAAGCTGAGGGTTTTTTTTTTTCCCTTTAAAGACAAGGGCACAGGGGTGGGAGTAGAAGTTTGCCTAGGCCAGGCCACCACTTCCTGGCTCTAGGCCCGAACCCCAACGGACGGGGCGGCTTGAGGCTGGCAGCGACTCCTCTCGAAGTCTATCAGAGGTGGCACCGGCTGTCCCTCAGCTCTAGACCTCAGAGCCATCTGGGTGACTCCTCCCCCCGCCTCACCCTCCCCAGCCAATCAGTCACCAAGTCCTTCTGATTCGGCCTCCTGGGCTGTGTCAGTTTGCAAACTTCACTTCTACCTGAGGACGCGGTGGCACTCGGCTCCTTTCGCAAGGCAGGGATTTCTTGGCACCCTCCGTGGCCCATCGGCCTCTAGACTAGGACGAATCAAGGCTGGCCCTGCCCTCGGGGAGCACCCAATCCCCAGGGAAAGATCGTGTATTAAATAATCCTTTCTCCTCCACACACCAGGTCTCTATTCGGCAAACATTTATTGAGGACCTACTAATCTACTCGGCTATGCTTCTGGCTAGCTTGGCTTCCAGCACAGCCTTGAACAAGTTGCACAAAGTCTGTCTCTCTCCTCAGGAAGCTGCAAACACTGGGGAAAACTGGAGGATGTGACCCATTGAGGCTGTTTGCCCTTCAGCCCCAAGCACAGCATCTGGCACAAAGCAGAGGCACAATAAGAGCATGGGGCATGAATTGTTTGAAATTATAAGGCATTGTATGGACACAGAAGAAGCCACTCTTTCCCCCAGAGAAACAGGAGTGGTCTTCTGAAAAATCTCTCTGGGATGAGCCAGGGGAAGAAGAAAAGAGGGCCTTCTTGTCTCTCAGAAATAAGAGTGGCAAAAGTACCAATCCATTGTTAAGACGTTCCAAGAGATAGTGCACGAATACATGGAGAAGAGACAAATCTTCTTGCAGAAGATTTCCAAATAACTTGTGTAGATACTCAGGGAGGGGACCTTAGACCCTACTTCTTACGTGTGTTCTGGGTAGTAGTGACTTCTAAAGAGCATAGTGTTTCTTCAAAGAAAGGGAGAGAGTAACTGTAATGGAAAACCCAGACAACTATCACCTCAGTCAAGTGACCAAAGCCAAGTCAACAGACATGAGTCAAGTTGACAGTGCATACACTCCAAATTGTGTGATAAAAGTGACACCAATAACCTGTAACCCTAGACTTGCCATGAGAAAAAATGTCACACTCCACTAATGGGATGTCTGGCAAAATACCTGCCTAGGATCTCTCGAAACCATCATGATCAGTAAATATGAGAAACTATCACAGCACAAAGGAGCCCGAAGAGCCATGACAACGAAATAATCTACTATCCAACTGGGCTTCAATGGCTCATGCCAGTGATCCTAGCTGAGATCTGAGGATCTCAGAACTGAGATCTGAGGATTGCCAATTTGAAGCCAACCCAGGCAAGAAAATCAGAAATGGAACTGTGGTTCAAGTGGTAGAGCACTAGCCTTGAGCAAAAAAGCTCAGGGACAGCGCCCAGACCCTGAGTTCAAACCCCAGGATTAACACCAAAAAAAGTTGATGGTTGTTTTGTTTTTTTTTGGTAAATAAATAAAGTACTGTCTAAGTTGAGATACTACAACAGAAAAAAGTAATATTAAGAAACTAAATGTTAGTTAATCATTATGTGTCAGTAAAAGCATCCATCAATAATCATAACACTAACACACAGTACGCTGACAGTAGTAGTGTTAACTGTGGAAGCTGTAAAATAGTGAAACTGGTGAGAGTGCATACAGGGGAGCCATCTACTGTATTTTCTCAATTTTTCTTTAAGTCTAAAAATAGCCTGAGAAAAATCCATAACATAGAAAATCCTGTAAAAATGTACTAACCATGGAATTAATGAGAGGTCCAACAACATAGTGCTCAACACACAGCTAATATTCTTGGGGCCTCAGCAGGTATATCACCATCCTTATCTTCCAGCACTTAAGAGTTTAGGACACAAAACAGAGGAGACAGAATCCTGTCAGTCCTTGACAACTGAGCTGGAGCTTTTGGAAAAGACTTGTTGGGGAAAAAAACTTGTTGTCTGCCTCACCAGACTCCTCTCTAGCCATCTAGAAAGCTATGCAGGAGCCAGCTGAAGTGAGCCACCATCTCAGATCTTACCATCTCCCTTCTGTAAGGGAAACTGCAACAGCCTCCCTTGCTCTGTGTGTGTGTGAGCACACGCACACACACCAGTACTGAGACTTAAACTCAGGGTTTCACACTGTCACTTGGCTTTTTTGCTCAAGGTTGGTACTCTACCACTTGAGCCACAGCTCCGCTTCTGGCTTTCTGCTTGGTTAATTGGAGGTGAGGATCTCATGAACTTTTCTGCCCCAGCTGGCTTTGAACCATGATCCTCATCTCTAAGCCTCCTGAGTAGGTACAGTTATAGTTGTGAAGTGCCAATTCCTAGCTTTTCTGACCACCTTCAACTAATCCTGTAGGTCTTAACTTGGACATTTTCTTCAAAAGCCTTCCCAGACCTTCCAAGGTACTATGAAATGGTATGGTAGAAGGTGCAGGAAGCAATGGCAAGTCACAGCTCTCAGCCACTTGCATCCACACTCCTCTCCTCCAAATTCAGCCATGCCAGGTGCTTCCCTGTCCATGAACACACCATGCACCACCATGCCTCCCAATCTCTGCTCAGGCTCCTCCCTTTTCCGACCCGGGCCTGTTCACCCCTCCTTAGGCAACCTGGTGTTCCCCCGCTCCCGGGAGGTCACCATATTGATGCTGAACTTAGTGCGGACACCCGATCGGCATAGCGCACTGCAGCCCAGAACTCCTGGACTCAAGCGATCCTCCGGGCTCAGGCTTCCGAGTAGCTGGGATTACAGGCGTGCGCCACCGCGCCCGGCTCAGGCTCCTCCCTTATCCTGAGAGTCTCCATCCTTTTTCTCCCATCTCTTCTGTCTGTCTGACTGGCCAACACCTCTTCCTCACAGCTCACTCAGATATTACCTCCTCTGTGGAACAACTCTAGATCCTTTGCATTGACAGAGATGCTCTCCTCTGGTTCCCCAGATGTCTATGGCCCTGTGGCCACATTACTGACAAATACTTGTCATGGTAATCAGAATGAAGGTTCACTGAGATAAAATGGCAGCAAGCCCACACTTACTCTCTCCATTTCTGCAGATCTTCCTTACTCTCCTCTAGGAAGTACTCCATATCTGACTGCCTTCCCAGTTCTCGAACTAGATTTTCTTTTACAATCTAGCCCCTAATTACATTCTAATTATTGTGCATATAACTCAGAGCAGAGTAAGTTTTTGTATATATTAGAGCCTGCTACTAACTGGTCCAACACTGCAATAATAACTCCAGACTTTTCATCACCTCCACGTTACTACCCAGAAGAGCGTGGTGAGGTCATTTTCACCCAGGCCTTGCAACTAAATTCATGTGACTATGAAGCCCAGTCTCTCTGTTCTCTCCTTTCCACTTTCCTGGGGAGTGAGGCAGAGAGGGAAAAACGTCTACTGCTTTCTTTACAGAGTCACTTTGGCCCCCTGAGAAGCAGAGATGTCCAGGAAACTTTGATAAACTGTCATTGTTCATGAGCTTCACAGGAGATGGAGGTCCACGTTGCTCTATATGATAAAATGTTAGGCAAGGATTGTGGCCTATGAGTCACTATACAGTTTGCCCCTTGCCCATCTTTATCTAAAATTGTTTCCCCCTTGGTCTCAATCTCCAGCCATACAAGTGTTCTGCAAGCTAATGAAAGGCTTGTTTCCTTCAGCCCCAGGACCTTTGCGATCAGCTATGTTCTCCAAATGTACCCCGTACACCTGATCACACCCACAGTCTCTGCCCTTTCACCTGAGGAGCTCTGACTTGTCCTTAGCCACATCCTGAGAGTGGTCTTCCACCACCTTTCGGATGCTCTTGAAACTTCTCTGCTTTTTGCACAATTACCCCAGCTGCACTCTGCATTCAGACATCTAAGAGTTTGACTTGACTTCAGGTGATAACTTCAATACATTTGCACTGGTTCATTTAATAAATAAGTAATATAGAGCAACTTTTTGAAGGCAAAGAAAATAAACAAGCCAAAATATGTGAGCATTATTTTGAAATATGAAGTGACTGGAAAAAGGAGAAACCCTGAAGAGCCATGGTCAAGAAACAAGGGTCTTAAAGAGCAAGGACATCAAGCTGGATGTCAGTGGCTCACACATGTGGTCCTAGCTACTCAGGAGGCTGAAATCTGATGATCCTCTTTTTTTGGGGGGGGTGCCCGGTCGTGGGGCCTGAACTCTGGGCCTGGGCACTGTCCCTCAGCTCTTCAGCCCAAGGCTAGCACTCTACCACTTGAGCGACAGCGCCACTTCCGGCTTTTTTCCTTTTGCTTATGTGGTGCTGAGGAATCGAACCCAGGGCCTCATGCGTGCAAGGCAAGCGCTCTACCACTGAGCCACCTTCCCAGCCCTGATGATCCTCTCTTAAAGCCATCCCAGAGAGACAAATCTAAGAGACCCTTATCCCCAATTAACAGAAATACTCATCATTCCACTTTCTGACCTTCATCTTGCTATGATGCAACCTCCATCTACTTCCCTGGACTTTAGTAAAATGAGCTGCATGCTATGTTAGGCTGGTACTGAGCGGCTTGGGCAGAGCAGAGAGAGAAGAGGAACAGGTGTGCTGAGGCCACAAAGTTGGACCAGAAATGACTGAGACTTTGTATGTCATTGAACTTTGAGTTAATCTTGAGGATGCCACTGGATATCCACAGTATGTGATATTGGAATGTCCAGGCAACTGTTATCCAATGTGAAAGGGCTCAGAGCCCAGGTGCTAAAGCAGGAAGAATTCAGCATCAATCATAGCTACATCTGTAATAGGCAGAAACAACCCAGAAGCCAGCCTAATTCAGCAGCATCCAGGTTTACAATTTAGCTTAGTGTTTTCTTGGCCAGTGGGTATAGCCTCTGCTTTAGTTACCTCTTGTGCCTCTACCATCAGTAATGAGCTGGGGAATAGTGGTGAGACAGGTAGCAGGGGAAAGGGCAAGAGGGTGGAGAAAAACCAGCAGCAAGTAAGAACCTCAACCAGGCAGGGCAGGATATGTAGCTGCAGGTCCTGTCTCTGTTAAATCTCTAAGCAAGCCAGGGCAGGTCATGTTGCACCTCTGGCACTCAAATTTCTTCATCTAAGAAATGGACCAATAGGCCAGGTGTGGTGACACACCTGCAATCCTTGCTATTCTGGAGGTAGAAATAAAAGGATTGTAAATTCAAGGGCAGCTCAGGCAAATAGGCTGGGGATGTATTTCAGTGGCAGCACATCTACCCAGCATGCATGAGTCCCAGAATTCAATCCCCAATGTTGGGAAGAAAGACACAAACAAAAACTGCTGACCATATTGGGGACAAGCTGTGAAGCAAGAGGTTCGGGCACTTTGCGGTCAGGCACATTCAGGATCCAAATCTTAGGTTCTCCCTAGATTTGAGGCCTCTGTGGAGCTCAGTGTTCTCGTTGAACAGGAGTCGGTAATCCTTACTTCTTGGGGATTAGAAGAACTATACAACACCATTTGCCAAATCTTTGGTGTCAAATAGGTGCCTGATGGGCTTAATGCAGTCAGGATCTCCCTGCAGAGAAGGGAGGTGGCAGAACAGAACCCAGACCCTCTTTGCTAGGGGACCCTAAGGAGTTCTTGGGTGTAGAGGGGGTATGCTATCCAACATATCACCTTTAGAAGGTGAGGCTGAAGGCAGAATCCACTTGCATCCCTTTCCTCAGCTGGGCCGAATTTTCTTTAGGCACAACAGATCTGCACCTAGCTACCTTTTATGGCGAGCCTGGGGCTGCCAGAGGAAAAGGGCAGAAGTGCCATAATGAAAGGGCAGACAATTACTTTCCCTTATAATTACCATTTGCGGTAATTAAATGATAATCGCCTTTTGTAGCCCTGAGAGCTCAAAGCAGCCCACTTCATCACATCTGGTCCCCTTCTCTCCTGCCAGGAATAGAATACCCACAGGGATAGGATGGGGAAATTGAGGTCCAAAGGAAAAAGGCCAGTCACCTTAAATCACATGCAAATCAGGGTGCAGTTAGAGAAGAGCCCTCAGAAGACATGTTTCACACTAGTAGACCGCTGAGGTCCTGTGTTCAAGGTTCCAGCTTCACTACTTACTCTTCTCTTCAGGCCTCAGTCTCTCCATCCATACAATGAGATGGAATCAACATTTGATTGTTCTAGACTTTATTCTAATCATACTTAACCACTGGCAGTGATCATTGTATACTTTAGGACACAAAATTCTATCTTAGGCTAATAAGTACGCAGAAAAGGGGGATTTCTTCCATGAAAAGAGTTGAACAAAGCTGCATAAACAGCAGAGAGACGATAGTTGGGACCTGGAAAGTACCCCAAAGGCCCATGTGTAAAGAATTGGCCTCCATCCAGCCTGACACTTTTGGGAGCCAGTAGAAAGTTAAAGACGTGGAGCCCAGTGGAAAGCTTTCCTATTATTAGAGGGTGTGGTCGAGAAGAGACTATCAGCACCCGAACCTACCGCCATCCCCCTTTCTCTTTTTCTCCACGTCCTGTCCATACAGTAAAAAAGCTTTTGCTCTGCCACACACTTCCACCATGATGAGCTGTCTCACCACAGGCTCAAAAGCAAGGGTCAATCTAACCATGAATTGACACCCACAGATCTGTTGGTTGACTTATCTCACATACCAACAGTTACCCCAGCCAGCAGTTCAGAGCCTCAGCCTCCTGAGCACAGCTACTCTTATTCGCCCATGTGAGTCAGGTAATTTCTCTTGATCTAATCATCTGTGGCCAATAGGGCAGTTTCTACAATGTCCTCGGGCCATTTCCAGGGTACAGGAAGAGAAGAGGTCAGGCCCAAGGAAATAGGGGTCTCTAAAACAAAGGCCTTGTACGTGGCCTTCAGAATCATGAGGGAAAGCACCATTAACACCAAAGTGACACACCAAACATCAGGAAGGCAGAAATACCCAGGCTTGTCCAGGAAGAACAGGGGGCAGAGCATCCAAGACAGGCTTGACTTCAGACTCTAGTGCTCTGAGCTGGGCACTCCGTATTGTGGAAGGACACAGTCTGTATGCTACTATACTGTGGAGACTCTAGGCTTTGCCACAGTCTGAGACCCACATCCCACAAGTAGACATTGGTGCAGTGGGCCAGGCCCCTCTCCTCTGTCAGCAGTAACATCTTTCCTTCCTTGGAAATGACTCTAGTCTGTACTAGCAGGTCATATAACCCAGGACAGACCAATCACAATTCTTTTGCTGGTTTTCCCTTGGGAATTGCCCACAACCATGTCTCCCAAAGAAGCCACCTGAGAGAACAGAGGTGGAAGAACAGTTCCCTGCTTGGTCTCAGCCAGAGTTCACCCTAACCACAGATTAAATTGGTTGTGGTTAGGTTTGGCCAATCGAATTTCCCCTTGGGCAGGTATATTCATTTCTTAAGGCTGTCATAATGAATGACCACAAACTTGATGACTTTAAAAATAAGGATTTAGGGGCTGGGAAGGTGGCTCACTGGTAGAGCGCTTGCCTTGCATGCCTGAGGCCCTGGGTTCGATTCCTCAGCACCACATAAGCAAAAAGAAAAAAGCCACAAGTGGCACTGTGGCTCAAGTGGTAGAGCCTTGAGCTGAAGAGCTGAGGGACAGCGCCCAGGCCCAGAGTTTAGGCCCCACGACTGGACCCCCCCAAAAAAAATTAAAAAAAAATAAAAATAGGGATTTATTTTCTCACAGCTCTGGAGGCCAGAAGTCCACATTCATACTCACAGATCTGAGCTGCCTCCTGTACCCTTTGCTTCCTTGCCTCTAGTTCTGGTGGGTGCAGACCTCTGAACTTTTTCTTCAACATCATGTGACCTCCTTCTTCCTCTTAGGGATAATTGTCATTGGATTTAAGATTCACTTAAGAAGTATAGAATGATTTAATCTCAAGATTCTTAACTTCATTACATATACAAAGATCCTTTTACAAAATAAGTATGTATATACAAGTTCTAGGAGGTGAGGCAAGAACATACATTGTATGGGGTGAATAGCACCTATCCCACTGTAGCAAGCCAGTGTGCGTCATTATCAAATGACTTCAGTGGCTCAGTGTCACACACCACTGGGTCCAGTGTGTGCCTGAAGTCATTGGGGGAGATACATTTGTTTTCATTTTGAAATACTTTAAATTTTATAGAAAAGTGGAAAGAACCGCATAAGAAGCTCACAATTATCTTTTACTCGGGTTCCTATTTGGCCGCATTCACTCGGGCCCTACCTAAATATGTATTTTTCATACACACACAAATAAATTCATCCCACTGAAGATTTCAGAGAATATTGTCTAAGAACAGCCATGATTTCTTTTTTTCTTTTTTTTCCTTTTTTTTTTTTT
>NW_012267267.1:1425351-1449373 GCF_000151885.1 Dipodomys ordii
TTTTTGTCAGTCTTGGGGCTTGATCTCTGGGTCTGGGCACTATCCCTGAGCTGCTTTTGCTCAAGGCTAGCCCTCTACCACTTGAGCCACAGTACCACTACTGGCTTTTTCTGAGGAATCAAACCCAGGGCTTTGTGCATGCTAGGCAAGCACTCTACCACTAAGCCACATTCCCAGCCCAACAGTGAGTTGTTTTTATTTTTTATTTTTGTCAGTCATGGGCCTGAACTCTGGGCCTGGGTGCTGTCCCTCAGCTCTTCAGCTCAAGGTTAGTGCTCTACTTCTTGAGCCACAGCACCACTTCCAGCTTTTTTCTGCTTATGTGGTACTGAGGAATCAAACTCAGGGCCTCATGCGTGCAAGGCAAGCACTTTATCACTGAGCCATCTTCCCAGCTCCACAACAGTGATTTCTTTTTTTTTTTTTTTGGGTCCGGTCGTGGGGCCTGAACTCTGGGCCTGGGCGCTGTCCCTCAGCTCTTCAGCTCAAGGCTAGCGCTCTACTTCTTGAGCCACAGCACCACTTCCGGCTTTTTTTTCTTTTTGTTTATGTGGTGCTGAGGAATGGAAACCAGAGCCTCATGCATGCAAGGCAAGCACTCTACCACTGAGCTACCTTCCCAGCCCAACAGTGATTTCTTAAGAAACAAAAATATAAGCTGGGAGCAGATGGCTTACGCCTGAGATTTGAGGATCACAGTTCAAAGCCAGCCCTTGCAGGAAAGCCAGTGAGATTCTTTTTTTTTTTTTTTTTTTGGGCCGGGCGGGGGGCCTGAACTCTGGGCCTGGGTGCTGTCCCTCAGCTCTTCAGCTCAAGGCTAGCACTCTACCACTTGAGTCACAGCGCCACTTACGGCTTTTTTTTTCCTGCTTACGTGGTGCTGAGGAATCGAACCCAGGGCCTTAAGCATGCAAGGCAAGCGCTCTACCACTGAGCCACCTTCTCAGCCCATCAGTGAGATTCTTATCTCTGGGTAATCAGCAAAGAGCCAGAAGTATACCACTTGGCTCAAGTAGTAGAGACCAAGGATGGAATTCCGGCCTTGTGCTCAAGTCCCGGGACCCCCTTCCCCCCACCATACATATACACAAAAGAAACAAAAATTACTAAAAAACAGGAAATTGAACACCATTCTGATTCTCTTGCCTAATACATTGTCTAGTCAACATACTGAAATTTTGTTAATCATTTATAACTCTATTTTCTAGTCCAGGATCCAATCCAGAGTGTCATGTTACACTGAATTGTCATCTATGTTGTCTCCTTTCATCTGAAACAATTCTTAAGCCTTTCTCTTTCTTTCCTGACCTCAACATTTCTGAAGATTCTATAAGCCAGTTATTTGGTAAAATGTCTTTCAGTTTCTGTTTGTTGTTTCCTCATGATCAGAATTAGATTATATGTTTCTGGTGGGATACAGTCTGTGGGATGCCACTGAAGGTTGTCTGTCTTAGTGGTTTGTCTAGGCATCTCAAACAGATACTTTTCTTTTTTTCCCCACAGTACTGGAGTTTAAACTTAGGGCCTGGAGCTTCCTAGGCAGGTGTTCTATTGTTAAGCCAGCTTCAAGCACCCCCTCCCTTTTTTTTGCACTAGTTCTTTTTGAGGATAGGGTCTCACTACCTGTTCAGGCTCATACATGATCCACCTATTTTAAACTTCACATCATAGTTGGGATGATAGGTACTCAACAGTATACCAAGTTATCTGTTAAGAAGAGGTCTCATGAACTTTTCTGTCTGGGCTAGCCTTGAACTACAACTTTCCTCCTCCCAGCCTATCAAGTAATTAAGATAACAAGAAGGAGCCACCAGTGTCCAGCTCTTCCCCCTCCACCCCCCGGTTGCTCATGTTGCTTGAACTCAGGGCCTGGACACTGTCCCTGTGCTTTTTCACTCAAGGCTAGTTGCTCTATCAGTTGACCCATAGCTCCACTTCCAGTTTTCTGCTGGCTAATTGGAGTCTCATAGACTTTCCTGCCTGGTCTGGCTTCAAACTGTGATCCTCAGATCTCAGCCTCTTGAGTAGTTAGGATTACAGGTGTGAGTCACCCTCACTGGTGGCTTTGTTACTTTTGAATTGACATAGTTTCAAATTTTACAGTAAAAAAAAATTCTGCTAAAGCTTAGTCACTACCCATCACTTGGGAGACTGAGGTAGGAGGATTTGTAAGTTCAAAACCAGTCTGAGCTAAAGAGCCTCAAAATACATAAATAAATGAATAAATAACTAAATGAATAAATAATCATAAAATATATTTACAAAAGTATATCAACTCCTGCTGTATGTGGTTAAAAGGATCTTCCTTTAAAAAAAACAACTCCTGTTTTTCTCTTTTACAGAATCAAACAAAATGGTTGAACATTGCCTTATTTGCTCTATTGTCTTTGACAAGTATCCAGTCCTTGATAAAGATGATCATGACATTGAGACATTTCCCCTTTGTTTCTTCTGGAAACACCACACTAACATTTTCTGTTGTTTCCACAGCTCTTTTCTTTGATATTTGATTATCTTTTGCTATGTAAATATTCATTTCCTTACCCACTGTTGTTGCAGTGTTAATGAACTTCATAATTTCCACATATCAACCTACAAGGGGCAATTTGAAAGCTGGATATTTTTACTGTACAGCAAGCAGAGTTGGTTCTGGCTAATCCTGAATATTTTTGTGTCTGATTGACCTCTCCTGAAGCTTGACACTTTAAAAAAAAAGAAAGAAAGAAAAAGATGACTCAGTGGGGGGAAAATTGTCATGTACAATTGAGAGCAAAATCTGAACAGATCGCCTTCCAGATCACACAGCACTTCAAACGTTGAGGTTAACTTTGCAAACGCCATCCCTACTACATGCACAGCTTCGTGTGGAGACATCATTTTGTCTGCAAAAGTCTTTTCACTTTTAGACCTTTATTCTGCAGCATTTCCCATCAGTGAAGTGAGACTGAAAAGAATGAGTACATTTGTCTCAAGTTCTCCAAAGTGTCATACATGGGGGAAAAACTCTAGGCAGTCATACAAAATGTCAGAAACTAACAGGGGTTGAGTTTTGGGCCGTTGTTCTGCTGTGCTTGTTATTTTAAGTCTCCTTGTTCACTAGACACCGGAGTCTAACATGAAGGGGTTGGAGACACAGACTGCCACAGAGTTACCTTGACTGATAAAACTCTGATGAAGCCAGGCACAGGTGGCTCATACCTGTAATTCTAGCTATTCAGGAGGTGGAGAGCTGAGGATCAAGGCTCAAAGACTGCCTGGGCAGGACAGTCCTTGAGACTCTTCTCCAACTAAGTACCCAATAAAGCAGGAAGTAGAGCTGTGGCTCATGTGGTAGAGTGCCAGCCTTGAATGAAGAAGCTAAGGGACAGTGCCTAGGACCTGAGTTCAAGTCCGAGTACCAACAAGCAACACACACACACATACACACACACACAAGACCAAACAGATGAAGTTACTCTGAAAACACATTTGCACAGTTTATATGTGCCATCGTCTACTTGTAGGAATTCTCCAGATAAACTTGCATTTTAAACCCGCTACTTACCCTTTTAAAATTAGACTTTGCTAGTCAAGTGCTGGTGCCTCATGCCTGTAATCCTAACTACTCAGGGGGCTGAGATCTAAGGATCATGATTCAAAGCCAGCCTACACAGGTAAATCCGAGAGATTCCAGTTAACTACTAAAAAGGCAGAAGCAGAGGTGTAGCTTAATTGGTAGAGCATCAACCTTGAACAAAAAAAGCTAATCAAGAGCATGAGTCCCTGAGTTCAAACACCAGTACTAGCACTAGTCTTTTCTCTGTGTATATGCATAACTAGTAGCCAAGGTAAGAAACAGAGGTGGGAAAGACCCCTTGTTGTACTGAGGTGCATGCTGCACTCAGCCTCTCCTTATATAGGGTTGGCTTGTCTGCTTCTAGTAACAACTACAATAGAAGTAATTCATCCTTATTATATGCCAGATGTTTTGTTGAGTTCTTAATAGACATTAATACTTTTCAAACTCAACCTACAGGGAAAGGTGTCATAACACCATTTGGAGGGGGTGATTTATTTTGAGACAGTCTTCTATGCAGGCTATGTGACCTCAAACTTTTATTTAGTTATTGTGACTTGAACTCAGAGCTTCATGCTTGCTCAGATAGCTGGTGCTCTACCACTTGAGCTAGGTCTCCAGCCGAGCTTTTTGCTTTTTTGGGAGGGAGGAGGATCCGGTCGTGGGGCCTGAACTCTGGGCCTGGGCGCTGTCCCTCAGCTCTTCAGCTCAAGGCTAGCGCTCTACCACTTGAGCCACAGTGCCACTTCTGGCTTTTTTCTTTTGGCTTATGTGGTGCTGAGGAATCGAACCCAGGGCCTCATGCATGCAAGGCAAGCACTCTACCACTGAGCCACCTTCCCAGCCCCTTTTTGCTGTTTTGTTTTTTTTTTTTTAGTTAGAGTCTAGCAAACCCTTCTATTCAAGCTGGCTTCAAACCAACATCCTGTGGATCTCAGCCTTCTGAGTACCTAGGATTCTGGTGTGAGTTACCAACACCCAACTGGCCTCAATTCTTGATTTTCCTGCCTCATCTTCCCCAATGCTGGGATGACAAGTGTCCACCACACACAGCTCAATGTTGGTTTTTTTTAATATAAACAAAATAAGACTCTTCTAGAACAAAATATCAGAGTTAATCTTGCATTGTAAAGGGAAATATTGTTTTTGTGATTTTTGTTTTGCATTTATGTCGAACTCGATCATGATATAAAATACCTTTCTTACTGTGGATTTCAGCTTTTGTCCTAATTCATGACCCCTTCCTGGCAACCTAGGGAAGGAAGTATTGAAGCATTAGTTTAAGCTCCATCCTACAGACAGGGGAGGGGAAGCCCTCTCAAAGTGACATCACTAACTAGGCTGCACAGTTAGGAAGTGATACAGCATTTGTGCCCCCACAGTCTTACCTTCAGATCTACTTGATCTCCTTCTAATGCATCAGTGACTTCCTTTGGTCTTAAACTGCTTCAAGTTGGATGTCTACGTCACGCAAATCCAAGAATCTCCAAACGTTCAAAGAAGAAGGAGATTTGGACAGGGCTGACAACGATTCACTGCTTTACTGAGCTTTGGTCAGAATCCTGAATCTTCTTGTCAGTCTAGCTGTACATTTTCTCACAGGTCCAGTTTCACAGAACCTTGCTGTCAATTTAGTAAGAACTTTCTATCCTTGATATCTGATCATCTTTGATATCAAATTTGCTCTCCATCATCCACCATATCTCAGGTGATGTCTGACCATCTTGGTCCATGTTCAACAAGAATCCTTTCACATCCATTTAGCTGGGAACCCCCTTCTTCCTGATGTTTTCTATCCACTGGTCCCACCCTGTTCCTTGACTTTAAAATCCTACTTGCCCTTGCTATATTTGGAACTAAGTGCAATCTCTTTTCCTCTTTGCAGTTCCTATTGCAGTGATCCATACCTACTTGTGATGGTCCTGAATGATGTCTGCCTCATCATCCTTTAATTCAATGATACTCTTATTACTGAATCTCCATTTCTTTCTCTTCCTTCCTTCCTTCCTTCCCTCCTTTTATTTTTAATTTATTTTTGCCTGTGCTGGTAACAGGGCTTGAATTCAGGACACTGTGCATTCACTTGGCTTTCTTACTCATGGCTGGTGCACTACCACTTGAGCCTCACCTCCAAGCCAACATTTTGCTGGGTAATTGGAGATGGAATCTCTGTGGGTGTTTCTGCCTGGGGCTAGCTTTGAACCTTCATCCTCCAGGTCTCAGCCTTCTGAGTACCTAGGATTATAGACATAAGTCTATAATCCAGTAAACTTTGTTTCTTCAACAAGGCCCTAAATGTGGAGAGGGGAGGTAGGTTCTAGACTGGGCTAGGCTCACTCAGGAGTGTGCTGGAGATTTTCCAAAAGAAGCCACACCTTTCCAGGTCTCTGTTTCTTCTTCCTGGAAAATGAAGGTAGCAATGATGCTTCTCTTGTAGATGACTCAGGAGAGTATCAAGGCCTGAGTACCTTGCAGAGGGGTAGGCTAGGGCAGACATAGCACTTGCTAAGGTAAAGAGGAAACATTGAGCAGAGTAAGAAACCCACTCAGTGGGATTGAAGATAGGAAGACAGGCCAGGATAGGTATCATGGCACCTCAAAGACCAGACCTGGAGTGTGACTGGCTTCCATTAATCATAGAGAATTTATGGTAGGTTCCAAAACAGTGAAATTCCCCCATGTCCAAAGGTACCCACAAGGCTTATCATCATGAAAATGGAGTCAAAACTGTGACCCAAGACTGGGGTGGGAGAGTGAGGAAGCCCAATGTCTGACCTTAGCAGAGGCCCCCAGTGTTCCCAGGGCTGCACAGCAGGCTCGGCACTGAGCAGGAAGCCAGGAGCTGCTCAGAGGGCAGGCAGCTGTGAGGCCTCCTCTGGGAAACCATGCTTTGATCTCCCTGGCAGCCAGGAGTCCTGCTTCCTGTATCCCAGAATGCCTGCTCCGGAAGGGACCTCAGAGGTCATGAAGTCCAGCACCATTGGACAGATGGGCCCAATGGAACCTTGGGAGGCACAGGCTGTGGTCAAGGTCACACAGGGAGCCAGTGGACAAGGCAGAACCAGAATCAGGGATACAGTACGGCTTTCTGTGGACCCCACATTCCTCCTGCTCCCTCTCACTCAGCCGGGTAGCTGCAGGGCCAGCTCCTCCTACCTCTCTGCAGTGGGGGGTCAGCTTCCTGCCAAAGCTGAGTGAGTTCAAAGGCCCTTGAATGGTGGGGAATCTGGACAGTGCAAGCTGAGGAGGGGGTCTTGAAATCACAAAAGCTACTTTATCCTTTGAGATTTTAAGTGGACAGAAGCCAATTTCCTAACATTCTTTCTTCTGATGTAGCCCTTGGCAAAAATTATGACAGGGAGGGGGTGGGGTGGGAGGAAACTTCAAGTATTTGAGCTCCTACTATATGCTGGGCTCTGTGCCAGGTGAATCTTTCCTAGACATAACAATCATTCGTGGGAGGTATTGGTTTCCTCATTTTACAATTTAGGAAATGGAGGTACAGGGAGGTGAAGCAACTTGCTCCTGGTCACACAGCTAGGATTTGACTTCAAGATTGTCTGACTCAAGAGCCTAAACAATCGTGGATTTGGGGTGTCCTCAGAGCCCATGGAATTTTACACTGGGTACTCTTGTATTTCACTACCCTAGGCTATCACCAAACATTGGCCAAATGTGTGGTAGGGGCCAAACACTTTGAATTTAGAAATGATACAGCTATAGTTCTAAGTATTTTTATATGCAGGAACCAATCTAATCCTCCTCACAATTGGGCAAGGGGGGAATTATTGACTATCTCCATTTTGTATGAGGTGAGAGTAAGGCACAGAGAAGTACGAGAACACATTGAGGTCCCCTAACCAGGAAGTGATAGAGCTGGGGTCAAACTCTGACACCAGAGTACATGTTCTAGACCACTACTCCACAACAGATTCTAACGCCTCTGAAAGCTCATGGTCTGATGTGAAAACAGACCTGCCTCCAGGTAATTATATAAAATGTGGGAAGTGACAGATGTGGGAAGTATAGGTCATTGTGCGCATGTGCATAAAGGATAGCCAAAGTCAGGGTGGATAGTCAGGGAAGGCTTTTTGAAAGGAGGCACTTTGGCTTAGATATGGTTTGTCTCCCCCAAAAGGCCCACATGTTGAAGACTTGGCCCCAGCTGGCACTGATGCTATTGACAGGTAATTAGATGAAGAAGACTCTAACACCATCAATGTGCTTATCCAATGGATTAATGAATACATTAAAACTGAATGGACTATCAGATGGTGAGACCTAGTTGGAGGAAGTACTTTGCTCAGAACATGGCTTTAAGGGTGTATCTTGTGCCCAGCCCCTTTTGCTCTCTCTCTCTCTGCTTCCTAGCCACCATAAGGTGAGCAGCTTCTCTCCACCGTGCCCTTTGGCCACGGAGTTTATGCTTGCCATAGGCCTCCTGCCGTAGAGCCAGCTATCCATGGATTGAAATCATTAGCCGAAGTAAGTTATTCCTCTTTGAAATTGTTTCTCTCCTGTAGTTGTCACCATGCTGAACGAAAAGCTGATGGTGATAGTACCATTAATGCCTAAGAAGTAATTAGGGAACCAGAAGAGTGGTTCACTGGTAAAGGACTGGTCCTCCCCCTCCCCCTACTCCCCACCCTGGGCTCCCATATGCATAAGCCCTGAGTTCCATCCTCACCACTGGAAAATGAATAGTGAATGGTACTTGGTCCAGCAGAAAGGAAACAAGATTGCCCTGAGGGTAGTGGGCACTCTGTGCAAAGGGCACACCAAGGGTTTATACATAGGTTTATATGCTCCTGTCTGGAGCATGGCAGAGGTGAGGAGTATAGGATGGGGATATTGGAAACTAAAGATGGTAGAAAGGATTATGAATCCTAGAGGGCACTGGGTGCCAGATTGAATAGTTTCAGTTTTATGTACAGGAAGGGACCCTGCGGGTATATCTCCTGAAAAGCCATTTAGCCTGCCTATACCTCAGCCTCCTTCTCGGTACACTGAGTATTAAAAAGGACCTGTTTTGCATACGTATAGAGCAGAAGGAATAAGGCAATGCTTTTTTCGTAGGAACTTCATAAATGTTAGTTTCCAGCCTCCACCTCCCTCCATCCTTGAAATGAGGCAAACAAAACACAGAAATGCAGCTGAACAACTAGATAAGTTCAACAGGAGTCACAGCTCCCGGTGTGACAGTCAGGAGGCTTTGAGCAAGAAGGACCAAAAAACCTAACTAAAGGTGATTTCAGTCAGAAGGAATTTGTTTTCTCATACCATAATAAGGGAGAGAAATTGAGGGTGAGGGGTGCTGGATATTCGGTGACTCAATAATG
The DNA here is from genome assembly GCF_000151885.1 of Dipodomys ordii. NCBI lineage: Eukaryota > Metazoa > Chordata > Mammalia > Rodentia > Heteromyidae > Dipodomys > Dipodomys ordii. The sequence continues at coordinate 1,434,247 of NW_012267267.1, forward strand.
TCTTCAAAGAAGCCAGCCTTCCTCACATGCTGGCAGTGACTTGCCTCCTGCTCACAAGACAGATTCAACAGTGTTTTCCATTACTTGCAGACATGACACTATGCAGGGAAGAAGGCATCCTAAACCTGTGCATCTTTACAAAGAACTAGACGTTACTGGATGCCTCCTTATCAGACTTATCCTGAAGTCTCGTTCATTGGCCAGGACAGAATCACATATCTTTCACAGCTAACATTTGTCAAGAAGAATAATATTGCCATGAATGGCTTACACGAATTGCGATCTGTGCCCCAGTATTGAAGAAGGGGCCCATCCTTTGAGTGTGTTGCCTCTAAGAGGCAAGACCAAAAAAAAAAAAAACCTACCAGTGTTCATACATACTGGAAGTGTTCATACACATGCCACTCATTCTGATCTGTAAATTAGTACAACCATTATGGAAAACAGTATGGGGCTGTCTCCAAAAAAATTAGCAATAGAACTACCATACAGCCCAGCAATGCCTCTAGTGGGTATATCTCCAAAATAATTAAAATCAGAATGTTGCAGAGACTCCTGCACTCAAATGCTTACTGAAATACTATTTTTTTTTTTTGTCGGTCGTGGGGCTTGAACTCTGGGCCTGGGCGTTGTCCCTCAGCTCTTCAACTCAAGGCGAGTGCTCTACCACTTGAGCTACAGCGCCACTTGAAATACTATTTACAACAGCCAAGATAGGGGATCAGCCCGTCTTTCCATGGACAGACAAACAAATATATAAAGAAGATTCTTTTCATTCAGCCATGAAAAGAATGAAATTCTGTCATTTGCAGTAATGTGGATCAAAGTAGAAGGCATTGTGTTATGCGAATTAAGTCAGGCCCCAAAAGACAACTGTCACATGTTCTCATTTATGAATGGAAATTCAAAGAAGGGACTAGAATAGTAGTTACCAGAACCTGGGAGGGGTTCGGAGGAGGGATGGGTGGAGAGAGGATGGTCAGTGGGTACCAGGATGCACTTTTGGCCAAAGGAATAACCTTTGATGATCTGCAGCACCATAGGATAAATATGACTGACAACAATTCATTGAGGATTTCAAAATCCCTAGTAAGAAAGATTTTGAATGTTGCCAGCACAAAGAAATGAGAAATGTCCAATAGGATAGACATGCCAATCTTTCTGATACTATCATTACACATTGTATATGTGAATTAAAATGTCACAGTTGTCACATAATTATGGACAATGATGTTGTGTTATTTTTTTTACTCATAAAAAAGGCCTTTCCTTAGCCGGGCGCTGGTGGCTCACGCCTGTAATCCTAGCTACTCAGGAGGCTGAGATCTGAGGATCGCGGTTCAAAGCCAGCCCAGGCAGGAAAGACCGTGAGACTCCTATCTCCAATAAACCACCAGAAAACCGGAAGTGGCGCTGTAGCTCAAGTGGTAGAGTGCTCGCCTTGAGCTGAAGAGCTGAGGGACAGCGCTCAGGCCCAGAGTTCAAGCCCCACGACTGACAAAAAAAAAGAAAAAAGAAAAAAAAAAGGCCTTTCCTGGAGCTGGGAAGGTGACTCAGTGGTAGAATGCTTGCTTTGAATGCATGAGGCCCTGGATTCGATTCCTCAGCACCACATAAGCAGAAAAGGCTGGAAGTAGTGCTGTGGCTCAAGAGGTAGAGCACTAACCTTGAGCTGAAGAGCTGAGGGACAGTGCCCAGGCCCAGAGGTTCAGGACCCACAAAAAAGGCCTTTCCTGCACAGAAGAAGGGGAGATAGGAGTGTATGAGTCATCAACATTTTTTTGTGTGTGTGAAAATACTGTACAGAGGAGTTACAATTACTTGGGCAAGATAATGAACACATTTCTTATCAAGCATTGTAGCCTCCTCCTTTGTTTCCCCTTCCCATCCCTTCCCATCCTCCCCCCCCCCTCCCCATCTAATCCTCCTGCCCGCCCCCCCCGCCCCCCCACGAAAGTTGTAAAGTTTGTTTTCAACATAACGACTTGTACATCTCATTGTCGCAATGGGTCCACCTGTATCCCTTTTAAACAACTTGTTTTTCCACCTGTATCCCTTTTAAATGACTTGTTTTTCCCATTCCCCTCCACAAATTATACCGACATCAAATACAGTGAAAGCAGGGGTTATACTGTGGAGGAGGGACATACAAAGCAACAAGAAATAGTCTTATAAATGTGTTAGAAACACATGTGAAAGGAAAAAAACATTTGAATACACATCTTAGGGTTCATTTCCCTAACATCACCTTATCTGACCTTTTCTGCTTGACTCAGACATATACTAGATATTGCGAATAAGGGAAACCATGGGACCTATGTTTCTTTGGGCCTGGCTTACTTCACTTAATATAATTTTTTCCAAGCCTTTCCATTCATTTCCTAACAAATGGGGCAATGTCATTCTTTCTGATGGAGGCATAGAATTCCATTGTGTATATATACCACATTTTCTTGATCCATTCAGGCCATCAACATTTATCTGGGCATCTAAGCAAGCAGCCCAGCAGATAATGTTGGGCTGGAGGAAGCAAAAGTGACTCAAGGTTTTACCTTCTGGGGCCTCAGGCACTGACTTGCTTCTATAGCCCCTGAGTTTGGACAGCAAAGTCCAACATCCCAAGGCTTAAAAGCTGTATTCAGTGGGACAGAGGGACCTGGGTGGGGTCCTGATGCCCCTGGGTCCTGCTCAGGGTCTCAAAAGAAAGCTAGTGTTCACTTATTCAATCCATACACTTTGTGGCAGGAACATGCTGATAAGCAAACTCCATCTTCATCTTGCCACACAGAGCTTGCCATGGAGTTGGGGAGACAACCCTTCAGTTACACAAGGTGATTCAGAAGGACCGTCATGGTCAGCTGTGGACTGGCAAGTATGGGGCACTGTGGGAGGAGACATCAGGGGATGGCTCAGACAGGAAAGTGGAAGACTTCCAGGATTTAGGGAGTGTCATTTGGTGTCCAGACCCTTCTTGGCTCGGTGATTTTGCAGAGGTGATTTGTGGGACATCTCCATGTTTTGGTCTTTGTCCGAAATTTAATCATCAAGATTGTTAGGAAAATTAAATAGATGATGTGGATACTCAACCATTTTGGAGTAGCTGTAGTAGTCAGAAACCTCATGTGATCAGCAATCCACAGGAGGAGAGCACAGTGGTTACAGCTCCTGAGTCAAGCCAGAACATGTGCTGCAGTTCAGCTCTGCCTCTTTCTGAGGGTCACTGAGCAACCTCCCCCCCTCCTGAGGCTTAATCCCCCCAGCTGAATAATGGAGCCCATAGTAACTAAAGGTTCTTGTAAAGGTTAAATAGATCGTGTGTATAAAGAGCCCAATGAATAGTGGTCTCAATAAATGTTAGTGAAAGTTATTATTACTACTGTTCTTTTGAAATTAATTATAAAACTTGATGCAAAAATGTGGTTGGGTTGAGATATTCAGTGTAGTTATTGCAAAGTCTTTTTTTTCTTGTGGATCTATTAATAATAAAGGTATTTGTCATAGCAACGTATGCACAGCATTAAAACCTGAGCGCGGATGAGTATCCCTGAACTTGGATTATATCTAGATTCTATCCTCCCCCCTCCACACACACAAAAAAAGAAATGCTGTCTTCCTCTTTCTGTCACTACCAGCATCATCAGTAACACACCTTGAGAAGCAGCCATTGTTGAGATAAACAAAGCAAAATCCAGCCAGCTGCCACAAGGCAGGCAGGCAGACAGCTGCAGTTTCCTGGATCCCTCCAGCTCCCATCCGTGGATAACCAATCACAAGCCTCAGTATGCAAATGGGCTTCTCTAATTGACCCACCAAGCTCTATGCAGATCAGTTATGAAAACAGGCTGGGAGAAGAATGTCTGCACATGAAACTCTTAGAACTGGGCTCAAGCTGATTGTGTTTAGTGACAACCAACTATAATTATTAGAGTTATGTCTCCTCCATTGACTGCTATAAGCTGGAGAGAGTCAGGTTAGCTTTGCTGTCCCTTCCATTTGGAAAACCATGTAAACTTCTTTAAGTTACTGTGTTATTACTGGGTCTATTTCAGAGGACAGCTGGTAGGTTTACCTGAGTTCATCCACAGAATATTCTTGAAATGATGCCTGGTATAGCATAAGTGCTCAGAAACCAACAACAGTGAACACTTACTGAGCAACTTCCAAGTTCATGTTCAGATTTAATCCTCCCTGCTTGCTATTAGGTGGGTAAGAATAGCATTCCCATTTTACAAGTGGAGAAACTGAGGCACTGAAGAATAAACAGGGATGATCATGTGACTCAGCAGTAGGGTATTTTCTTAGCTTGCATGAAGCCCTGGGTTTCATTCTCAGCACTACAGAAAGGAAGGAAGGAAGGAAGGAAAGAAGGAAGGAAGGAAAGAAGGAAGGAAGGAAGGAAGGCAGGCAGGCAAGGAAAGGGAAGGCAAGGGAAGGGAAGGAGGGATGGAGGGAGGGAAGGGATAGAAAAGAAAGGAAGAAAGAAAGGAAAAAAGGAAAGAAAGAAAAAAGAAAAAGTAAATAACCTGCTTAAGGTTGCACAATAAATGGAACCATGAGCTGTTCCTGTTACATGTCAAATTAGGGCATGAATCTGATGATTGAGTAAAGGCACAACTAGATGTAGAAGCATCACAGCTGAGGGGCGGGAGTGGCTCAAGTGTTAGAGTGCTTGCCTAGCATGCCTGAGGCTCTGGGTTCCATCCCCAGTATCACAAGGAACAAGAAATGAGACATTTCATAGTCTGAATCATGATTACTTATTTCTAACTTATTGTTGGTGGGACTTGAACTCAGGGCCTGGACATTGTCTCTTAGCTCAAAGCTACAACTCGACCACTTTGAGCCACAGCTCCGTTTCCAGTTTTCTGATGGTTAATTGGAGATAAGAGTCTCATGGACTTTCTTGCCTGGGTGGGCAATGAACCACAATCCTCAGAGCTCAGCCTCCAGAGTAGTTAGGATTATAGGTGTGAACCACCAGCACCCATGCCCCCACCCCTTTATTTTTTTCATTAGCTTGTGTCTTGCATTGACAATATGTGTTGGGAAAAATGAAATTAAAGCTGTTTTGGTTTTTGGTGGTACTGGGGTTTTAACTCAAGGCCTTATGCTTCCTAGTCAAGCACGCTACTAGTTGAGCCACACCTTTAGCCAGTTGTACTTTTTAGCTTTTCAAACAGAGTCTCGCCTTTAGGCAGGCCTGGACAGTGATCCTCTTGTTTATGCTACCTCCATACCTGTTGTAACAAACTATAGACATGATTCCCTGAAAGTATAGTCTTGTCCATACCTGTTGTAGATCCACACCACTATGCCAAGCTAGGTTGAGTCAAAGGGGTCTCCTGAAACTTTTTTCTTTAGGCTGACCTCAAACCATGATCCTCCCATTGCTACTCCCCAAGTCACTAGGACTACAGGCATAAAACATTAAGCCCAGTAAAACTAAAGCTTTAAATGGCTGTGGCAGAAGCATGGGTGGACAGGGAGAAAAGGAGGCAAGAGAAACAACTATAATCAGACAGTAGGCAAACCCCTGTAATCCTAGCTACTCAGGAAACTGATGTTTGAGGATCTTGGTTTGAAGCCAGCCTGGACAGAAAAGTCTGTGAAACTCTTATCCCCAGTTAACCAGCAAACAATCTGAAAGTCAAGATGTGAGTCAAGTGGTAGAGACCCAGCTTTAATCAAAAAAGACAAGAGTACAAGAACCTGAGTCCCAGCTCCAGTACTGACACAAAGAAAGGCAAAAATTTAAATAATGATTATGCACAATTGTCTAGGGAAGAAGGGAGGTCTGAGAGGGAATATTGACTAGGGTATGAATGGTTACATGGCTGATGAAATAAAGATGACAGACACAGCTGCCTGGGATCTGTTCACTCCACAGGTAACTACTATAGTGCCTTCTGGTACTCCGAACCTTGTTCTTGAAACCAGGGCTGCACAAGCAAGGCAAGTCCATCCACAAGCTCACAGAGCTTCTGTAAAACGGGAAGAAGACAAAGATGAGTGTTACATGAAAGGGAAACGGAGGGAAGGGCTGGAGTTTAAGGGAAAGCCAGCTTGGGATGGTCTATCTTCATCCACGTGGAGAAAGTGAGGAAAAGTGCCCTATAGCATTGAGACAAACCATTCCTGTGGAGGGAACAGCAGTGACAAAGGCTGTGTTGGTAAGAGCATCTTCTCAGAGGAGCAAAGAGGGCCATGTGGCTGGAAGGAAGGTGGAACAGCAGGTGGAGGGGTGAACCTGCCTCTATCAGGACTCGGACTTTATCTGAGAGAGACAGAAATCCAACGATAGCTTCCACCTTGGCCTTCATCGTGAAAAGCTCACCAAAGATGCCAGGTGAGACCTAGACAAAGGCAGAAGCAGGGGGGGAGGATTGCAGTAATCCTGGAGAGATGACAAGGCTTTCTGAGCGGTAGAATCAAGCTAAGCAGTGATTGGGTTCTCCAAGTACTTACAACAAAGCCTGACTCATGGATGTATGGTCCACAAAAGAAGTCCAGGGAAAGTCAAGGTCGGGGTCCATACAGGGAGAATGGGAAACCCAAGTGGTTTTTCCCTAACAGAAGGAAGATGTTCCAGAGCCAGGTTTGTGGAGGGCAAACCAGAGATGGCTATTGGCTATGTTGAGTCTGAGGTCCCTTTCAGCTGTCCATGGAGACAGGTAAAGTTGCAGGGAGGTTCAAAGGAAAGATGAGGACCAGAAGCATCAAAGCACAAGTGACATTGAAAGGCCACGTTAACAAAGAAGGTCTAGAAGTGAGCTGAGGTGAGCTTCCAGGGGAAAAGAGGGGCCTGGGCTGCAGGCTTGGCCTGCTGGGCAGGATGGTGTTCCATCTGCAGACATAGCAGGAAGAGTGGGGATTGAGGGGAAGGTGGTGTGTGTGTGTGTGTGAATGTATTGACAAGTACCATATGAGTTCAGACATCAGAGAGGGACAAGGAGTGGCCTGGCACCTGTACAAGACCAAAACAGAATGGGAGGAGGCAAATCAAGTGTTTATATAGAATAAATGCAAATTCATACACCCTAGAACCCTTTTCTCAAGTCCTGGAGTTAGGGCAAATAAGTTATCAGTGCAGGTGTTCCAGGAACTACTGCAGGAATTTGAACCCACAGCAGAAATCTTCAACTATCTGTGATGTGAAGGAAATGCCCTCAGAGAAGAACTGAATAGGAAAAAGCAAGATCCAGCTCTCCCCAGGATGAGTAATATCTGCTTCTCCAAAGCACCCAAGGAATCCCGAGATCTGGGAAGAGATTAGGTGGGCCTGACTTCCTTCACTCAACATGTTTCCAAGGTTTATTCATGTTAGAGCATGTAGCTGTATTCATCCTTTTCTTGAATAAATAACATTTCATTGTTTGGCTCCACCACATTGTGATTACCCTTTCATCAGTTGATGGACATTTTTATTTTTTAAAAAAAGTATTTTGACTCATGAATAATTCTGGCTACATACTAATGTACTAGCACTAAAGTACTCATTTTTTGTTGTTGTTGTTATTTGTCCATCATGGGGCTTGAACTCAGGGCCTGGGCTCTGTCCCTGAGCTCTTTTTGCTCAACGCTTAACATTCTACCACTTTGAGCCACATCTCTATTTCCGGTTTTTTGAGTGGTTAATTGGAGATAAGAGTCTCATGGGGACTTTTCTGCCCAGGTTGGCTTCAAACCATGATTCTCAGATCTCAGCCTCCTGAGTAACTAGGATTATAAGCGTAAACCAGCCCCAGTATTCAGGTACTAGTTTTATGACCAAGTTTTAAAACCTTCATTGATTCATAGGTGAGTGTTATAGTTTAGATGTGAAATGTCCCCTCACCGGTTCACGTATTGAATGCTTGGTTCTGATCTGATGGTGCTATTTTGGAAGGTGGTGGAAACTTTAGGAGGTAGAGTAGGAGGAAGTAGGTCACTGGAGATGGGACTTGGAGAGCTATCCCTAGACAGGATTTGGATATGTTTTAACTCTCTCATCTTCATCAAGCTACCCAGTATCTTTGAGCTTCAGCAGCAAAATAAGATGACAAAAATATCTCTGGCTAGCTAGGGATTAGTGAGTTCAAGGATATGAAATGACTTTTTTTTTTTGTCAGTGGTGGAGCCTGGGCACTGTCCCTGAGCTCTTCAGCTCAAGGCGAGCACTCTACCACTTAAGCTACAGCACCCACTTCTGGCTTTTTCTGTGTATGTGGTGCTGAGGAATTGAACCCAGGGCCTCATTCATGCAAGGCAAGCACTTTACCCCTGAGCCACCTTCCCAGCCCTGACTTTTTAAATTATAAACTAAGAGATGTTTTACATGAGATCCTCAGATTGCCCATCTATGGAACCATGATTTCAGTCAGGTGTCAGCCTTCTGTTGATGTTGGCTACTGTTCAATTAGACAGAAGGAGGTCTGAAACAAAGCAGCACAGATAGTGGATGAGGGGGTGGGGAGGGCGCGGGGACTCTTTAGCAAGAATATAATCTTGTTGACTATGACACAACATGGAAATAGCCAACAAATTTGTGTAATTCTTAAGCCAATACTAAAGAAGTCTGGCCTCTGGATGACTTCTATGAAAGATTAAATGTCTTTATTCTTTTAGTTATTTGTGGTTGGGTGCCCTGAAAGTTGCAATTGACAACATACACACTCAAACACAGATTGATATCTATCTATCTACTTACTTATCTTTTATCCATCTATTCTTTCTATCTATCTGTATGTCTCTCTATCCATCCAGCCAATCTACTCTATCTATCTATCTATCTATCTATCTATCTATACTGGGGCTTGAACTCAGGACTTGTTTTGCTTTTTCCACTCAAGGCTGACATACTCTACCATGTGAACTGCACTTCTATTTCTGGTTTTTTGCAGATTAATTGGAGATAAGAGTCATGAATATTTTCTGCCCTGGCTGGCTTTGAACCATGATCCTTAGAGTTCAGCTTCCTGAGTAGTTAACATTATAGACATGAACCACTAGTGCCTGGCTAATTTTAAATAGATTTTTTAATTAAACAATGATATTTATCAGTTTACAATTAAGCCACAGGTGACCAGCCAAAGCAGTATAAAGAACTAAAGTTTGTAGTATTTCAGAAAGTACTGATATATCTATATCTATATCTATATCTATCTATCTATCTATCTATCTATCTATCTATCTATCTATATATATATATATGAGAGATGAAGAATGTGAGACAGAATATGTCACAGTACTTTTCTCTGAAATGGTGACATTTGAGAAAAGACTCGAAAATGATGAGGACATGATAAATAAACATAGGTATCTGAGAGAAGAATAAGTCATAGGGGAAAGAGCCTATAATGGGAACAGTTCTAGAAAATGTATGAAACAAAGAAGCCAATATGACCAAAACTGAATGAAGGGGAGAACTGAAGAAAATATAGTCATAATAGGAATGGATGTAGAACTTTAGGTTGAAATTCTCATGTTTTCTGAGATTATTACTTATTCCATTGTCTTCTTTTTTCCATGGTTTCAGTGGAAAAGTCTGTTGACAGTCCTATTGTAGCTAATTTGAAGATAGTATGATTTTTTTCCTTCTTGCTTCCTTTAACATTTTTCTCTATTGTCTTCGGTTTTCAGACATTTTCAGATGTTGATTTTTGCTTTTATATGTAAAATTTCTTTGTGTTTTTTTACTGTATGGAGTTCATAATTTGTCATACATCTTACTATTCCTTGTCTTTCTTCACTTCTGGAAACTCTCAACCATTATCTCGTTAATTATTTTCCTGTTTTCTCTTTCCTTTCACTCCTAGAGTCCAATTACATATAAGTTAAACATTTCCATTGTGTTTCATGTAAATGTACAGAAAGAGAAGGACTTGTGATCTGTTTAGGTAGGAATTACAAGACTTGTTGCTAGGTTAGATGTGGAGATGATGGGTAGAAAACAGGGCTTGAGCAATAGAGTGGTTGTTGGAACTATTTAATAAGCTCTAGAAGAAAAGAAAAGGTGTACATTTTAGGGATAAAAGGCACAAGTTTTGTTTTGAAGCCATTGCCTGCCACATGAGTCACATTAATTTGAAGTCTCTTGGCTGCAAATGTCAAACTGGCCCAGGCAAAAATGAAAAGTTGTTGGCTGACACTTTGGAAATAAAGGCTCCAGGGCAGCTGAATCCAGGTGCTAGTACTGTTAACAACACACATGCACATGCACATGTGTGCGTGTATATGCACACGCATATACACACACACACACACTATCTTGCTATCTTTTTCTGTCTCCTCCTTCCTTTATCCTCTTCCTCCTTTTCCTTTGTCTTCTTTCTTCTCTGTTTGCTGGGGAAGTTTAATCTTGGAATCATTTCAGTTTATACCTACACTCAGACAGAGGAAACTATCTACAGTAGAAAAAGAAGCAGCTGCCTATCCACTGTGTTCTATGTCTCCACTCATGCAGCATCTATAATTGGGATCTGGAATGTCCACCAAAAGCCCATGTGGTGAAGACCTCATCCCTAGCTTGAGACTATTGGGAGGGTGTAGAAACTTGAAGAGGTAGGACTGTGGGAGGCCTTTAGGTCATTGGAAGAATGCCCTTGAAGGAGATTGTGGGACCATAGTCTTTTCTTCTACTTTTTTTTTTTTTGCTTCCCAGCCATGAGGTAAGTGCTTTCTTCTGCCATGAGCTCCCACTATAATATGCTACCCTATCACAGGCTCAAAGCAGAGGGGCCTAAAACCTCTAATACTGTAATGCCAAAACAAACATTTCTCATTATAAAGCTGATAAATTCAGGCATTTGTTATAGTAATGGTGAGATTTTCTGTCTGTTCATCCCTCTAGGAATAGGCTGGTACCTCTTAAGGCCAAGGGCATGTAGCTTAGTCCCTCTGAAACCCCAGCCTAAAGTAATGAAAGATGAATTAGCTTTGGAGTCTGCCAGTGTGTACCTGGCTCTGACATTCAGTAGCTACTTGGCCTTGGACAAGTCATTTAACCCTGCTAAGACTTATTTCTCTACATCTATAAGCTAGTGGTTAAAAATAAAAATTGGAGGGATTGTGAAAATTGAAACTGATCCTAATGAGAAATGCCTGGTAGTTGTCATGCTGTGTTTTGTTGTTGGTTTTTTTTTTTTTTTTTTGGTTCCAGTCGTGGGGCCTGAACTCTGGGCCTGGGCACTGTCCCTCAGCTCTTCAGCTCAAGGCTAGCACTCTATCACTTGAGCCACAGCGCCACTTCCAGCTTTTTTTTCCTTTTTGCTTATGTGGTGGGGCCTCATGCATGCGAGGCAAGTGCTCTACCACTGAGCCACCTTCTCAGCCCCAGTCACACTGTGTTTTGATCATTGAGACATGGCTAAGGCTGTACCAACCCTGTGGACTGATCTAGACCAGCGGATGGAGAGGTAGAAGCTGGGTGGAACCTAACAGTTTGCATAGGGGTATCTGGTGTTCCTGTGCTATTTCCTTGGCCAGCTCCACCCTAAACCTGGCTTTGGCCCAAGTCTGCCTGGTGGGGGCCTCCCCAGGCTCCTCACTCACAGCCAGGTCAGGCCTCAGCCTGCAGCCCCACTCCTCTGCCTGGGGCTGGGGTTTGCTAAAGCCACATACATTCCTGTGGGATTGATAAGATTCTGAAAGCCCCACCCATCACTGACTGTCTATCTGGAGCTAGAGAAGAGAGGAGCATCCATCTTTCCCTTCCATACCACAGGTCAATTGCCAATACCACCTCCCTCTATACCCCCATAGTACTACTTTTAGGAACCCCAAAGAGCCACTGACACCCTCCTTCTGTTGACTGTGCCCTATCAGTCTGAGGGCCCCTTACTATGTACTGCACCAAATGTCAACCCATTTCATTCTTTTCCTCCCCATGACACACAGATTAAAAGAACTTTGAAGCCAGGCACCCATGGTTCATGCCTATAATCCTAGCTACTCAGGAAGCTGAGATCTGAGGATCTCAGTTCAAAGCCAGCCCAGGCAGGAAAGTCCATGAGACTCTTATCTCCAATAAACCACCAGAAAACCAGAAGTGGTGCTGTGGCTCAAGAGGTAGAGTGCTCGCCTTGAGCTGACAAGCTGAGGGGCAGTGCCCAGGCCCAGAGTTCAAGCCTCACAACAAACAACAACAAAAAGAACTTTGCCTGGATTGTATGCCATCAGGAAAGCTGTGGGTTGAGAGATCTAATGGTGGTTAAGGTATCCAGCACCTTCTGTGCTACTTTGCCTTCATGATGGCTCCATAGTCTCTGGGTGTTTGGGACCCTAGGCTAGAAATGATGGGGGCTTCTGGACAGAAAGGGACATGGAGAGCCAGAACCAAAGAGTCTTTGTCTAGGTCACAGTCAGACCCTAGATGCCACAGACCAAGCCAGGCCTCCCACATAACTTGGGCTTATCCTGGTTGGTTCTGAGAATACCTCTCTGCCCGCACAGGTACCTTCTCATGAGTGCAGTCCAATGATGACTTGGGGGGAGGAGATGGACATGGGCATGTGCTAAGATGGGAGTTCTTAGCCCCTGGTATCAAAGAAAAGGCTGTGTCCTGGCTCCTCACTGTAACCTGAGGCAAGGTGCATAACCTCTCAGTTTTTGTGTCTTTATCTATCAATTGGAGCCTGATCATGAATGAAGATTCATGAAACAATGCTTCTGCACAGATTAACAGGAGGCCAAGCCTATAAGAATCAGTGGCTATTATTGCCATTACTATCAACAGAAGCCAAGGGTCCTGCCTTGGTCCTGGGACCAAGCTGGAGATTAAGAGAACCACAGAAACAGCTCCCTCCTTTCCCCCACTGTGGAGCCCTAGGACCTCACCCCTCTTCCCTGCTGGCCCTCCTCTCCCCAAAGCCCACATCTCAGTGCCTGGACTGGACCTTTCCTGCTTCTCCTACTACTGACTGGGTAATTCATCTTCCTCCAGGCCATAGTTGTGCCCATCAGAAAGCCATTTTCCCAGTTTCTCCTTCTGAGCAATGTAGAATTCCTCAGGCCCTACCTTGCTCTGAGCCAGAAAAATAGTTCTCCTTTGTTCTCCTCTGCAAATTTGGGGGAACAATGGAATAGGAGAGTAGAGACGAAGGAAGAGATCATCTCCTCCCTAGCCTGAATAGTCTAGAGCCTTATGATCCCTGGACAAAATGGATCCAGGCTTTACAGGACCAAGGATGGAGAAAGAGCAGGTAAGGTCCTGACTTCCTACTGCAGGGAGCACTTTGGAAGGCCCTCTGGAACCTCAAACAGTACAGTGCAGGTACAACTCATAGCCTCCTCCAAGACAAAACTGAACCTTTCTGCTGTCTCCTGGGTCCCTCAGTATCTGGTGCCAGCCTTTCCAGCCTGCGGATAGAATCTCTGCCACCAACACTCTCCCAACCCTAAGGTTGGATGGGGCCTCACTGACCTTCTCCCCTACATTGTCCTGTCCTAGAACTCAGAATGAATGCAACCTGGTGGACCTGGGCAGGGGAAGGAGCCCACTCACCACCCACCATAGTAGGAACAGTGCCTCCTTCTGCTCAGCAAATGAGGGAGTGGGGCAGAGACTGAGAGTGGGCTGGCAGGAACAAGCACAGGTACACACTCACTGAGTACCTTCCTAGGCTAGCAGGCAACATTCCTGGGCTCACCTCTCCTCACTGTACTATGGGCCCACTTTACAGATGAGGAAACTCTGACTTTACAGCCTGATTCTCTTCTCTATTCTGAGCAGTGCTCTCTAGAGACTGGTGAGTAGGTTGTGGAGTAAACAATGTAGGGGGTTCTTGAGACTTCCTGAAAAATACTGTGTAAGGCTCTTATCTCGTGTGTGCATGGGGAGAGGGATGCGCACATATGTGTGTTCAGCACCTGAGTAGGTGAGTGTATCCATAGTAACAGTGAATCTTGCTCACTGCTGCCCTCCACTGACCAGAGGCAGAAACTGCTTCAGTCTCTTCACAAGAAATGGCATTGCTTAACTCCAGTGACCCTGGGAAACCAGATAGTCTAAAGTTAAATCCTTAACATACAAAGAGCTCTTAAAAAGCAATAAGAAACAGGGATGGGAATGTGATTTATTGGTAGAGTGTTTGCCTAGCAAGCATGAAGCCCTGGGTTCAATTCCTCAGAACCACATAAACAGAAAAAGCTGGAAGTGGTACTATGGCTCAAGTGGTGGAGTACTAGCCTTGAGCAAAAAAAAAGCTCAGGGACAGTGCCCAGGCCCTGAGTTCAAGTCCCAGGACTGGCCAAAAAAAAAAAGAAAAAGAAAAAAGAAACAAAGTTTGGCCATTATAAATAAATCAGAAACGGTTTTGATATACAAATCTTTATAAAGTCATAAAGGTTTGGGTATATAAATCTTTATAAAAACATGTGCTTTTATTTCTTGTGGGTATTGAGGAGTGGGATCTCTATGGTAGGTATATGTTTAGTGTTTTATGACATTACTTGACAATTTTTCCAAAATGTACATTTGACATGCCCACCAGCAAAACAAGAAAAATTAAGTTATCCTCATCCTCACCAGCACTTAATAGTGGTCTAAGACACATTATTTCACTGTGGTTTTATTTTAATTTGCATCTTACTGAAGATTAATGATGCCAAACTTTTTTTTTACAGCCCTAGAATTTGAACTCATGGTCTCATACTTGCTAGGCAGGTCTTTCTCTATCACTTGAGCAGGCCCTTCAAAAATCTTTCTATATGCTAATTTACCATTCATGGACATTGTTTGTGTGTGTGCTAGTCCTGGGACTTGAACTCTAGGCCTTGGAGCTATCTCTGGGCTTTTCTTGCTCAAGGCTAGACTTGATTCACAGCTCGAAGTCCAGATTATGGTGGTTAATTGGAGATAAGAGTCTCAGGGACTTTCCTGCTTGGGCTGGCTTCAAACTGTGATCCTCAGATTTCAACCTCCTGAGTAGGATTAGAAGCATGAGCCACCAGTGCCTGCCCATCCATATATATTTCTCATCAATGGATTGCACATTTTTTAAAAATTCTATTTTCATTGTCTTTAAGAAGTTGTGCACGGGGCTGGGAAGGTAGCTCAGTGGTAGAGCGCTTGCCTTGCATGCATGAGGCCCTGGGTTCGATTCCTCAGCACCACATAAGCAAAAAGAAAAAAGCTGGAAGTGGTGCTGTG